>NC_037311.1:2733932-3037702 GCF_000143535.2 Botrytis cinerea B05.10
CTCTCTCGCTCAGGGTCGGACCGCAATGTTAGTTAGTGTAGATTCTAGTTCAAATGAACGATCATTCGTTAGTCGAAGCGGATCAGGACTTAACCTACCTACAGCCAAGAAGAGTCCATGCGCCACTTACTCAACCGTTGCAGGAACGGAAGCATGCTTTCGCTCCAATGATACCGCACCCCCATTTTTGAACGTTTTCTTGTTGCCGTTCCTGTAAGCTAACCATATTCACCATACAATAAATAGTCCGATTCTAAAGAGGAAATGTGTGTTAAAGACAGTGGAGTACGAGTAGACAAACAAATAAGCGTAAGTGGACCAATAAAAAATCTCCTATTCCCCGAGTGGTCAATTCGAATCCATACCCGAAACGATAATGCCGCAACTTGTATCGAGCTTGACAGAATTGAGGAGAGAAATTCCACGCTTCTTGTTTTCCTATCTCGAGGTCTCGAAGAGGTGATTCACGAATTATCGTTTTTGTCATCCCTCATTTGGACAATTTTACATGCGTCAGAAATTGCAAGTTCCTTGTTGTGGGGTACATAGCGTTTTTCCCGGGTTTCTCAAGGTCCACCTCGTCGGCATTTACAGGGCCCAATGGAATGTGCAAAGTGCGCGTACCTAGTCGGAAACTCGCTGCAGGCAACAAGGTTCTTTCTCCATGTTCTGTCTGGGAGAATAGTGGGACAAAGTGATACTGTGAAGATGAATCCACCAATTGTCTTCAGTCGAAACAAGGGAATGGATAAGACGGAATGGGTGATAACATAATAGCAAGCGCTAGTTACTATGATAATGGAACTCGAGTGGTCGGTCGGCTAAAGGAGAATATACCACGTGGACCCCGCAAGATGCAGGAGTGCTGATATTTATGCGACGACTCGTCACGGGAAGGGTTGAGAAGCGCACCACAGGTGCGGCAGAGCAACAAATACCTCGATGCCGAGATGAACGTTCATCTTCACATCTCGGCTTTCCAGTTGCCAAGAAGAGTTTCTCCGCATCCGATTTTGCAAAGCTTGATTGGTGCGCTTCTCGCATTCTCTATATTTGAAGGGAGTTTCTAATTAAAGTTATCAGGCACAGGGCAAGATGGTGAGTACTAGGACCTCGTGCTAGGTGGATCAGCACCGGGGGAGCTATTCTGATACAAATCGATTGTCAAGATGCATATTGGATCCACCAGTGAAAAGCTTAGGATATTCGGGACTTCGGGCAGTTACTTGACATAATATTGATACGACTGGATGAATAGTTGCAGCGGCTGTGTTAGTGTACGGACTTAGAGATCTTATCTTTTGTATTATTGGGCTGTTCTGACAAGGAACTGTAATATATGAGGGCACATAGGAATGGGACGACTATTGACTAGTTCCATATTAAGTACATAGAGATGAAGCTCTAGTAAGATTTCCTCGGCAGAGTAGTCTATCTGACAAGCAGACAGGCAACCAAGAAAAGTAGAGAAGAAGCGAGGGACGAAAAGTAGCTCAGTATATGCGTCCTACATATAAGCTTCGGATTTTCTCACAAATTGTTTCATCTCATCTCATCTCTTCACCATCATCATCCACCTCAACATGTTTTCTCGGATCCTCCTCCCGATTTTCGGGCTTCTCAGTCTCGTTGCTGCATATGCAAATCCAGGTGCTTGTTCTGGTAATTGCTATGCTCATGATCCTGCTCTGATCCAACGTTCAAGTGATGGAACTTGGTTCAAGTTCAATACGGGAAATGGTATTGGAATTTGGAAAGCGACTGCACTGGCTGGTCCTTGGACTTATGTCGGTGATGCTTTGAGTGGAAGTAGTATTAACCTCTCTGGAAATACTGATCTTTGGGTATGTATTTTCTTTATTTCTTCAATTCATTATGTTTTCTCTGTTCACTTATCATGAACTTGAACATCAAAGATAAAGATGCAAAGTGCCACGCTAATCATAATTTAGGCACCTGATGTGCATCTCGTGGGCTCAACTTACTACATGTACTATGCGGTTTCAACATTCGGCACTCAAAACTCAGCAATTGGAGTTGCAACCTCCAGCACCATGGAAGTAGGATCATGGACCGATCATGGTGCTACTGGTGTTGCATCCTCAGCCGGCAAACTTTACAATGCTATTGATCCTAACCTCATCTTGGTCGGCAGTACCTATTAGTTCGTCTCCCTCCATCTCTCATCTCCCATCTTTCACTCTCACTCAAGTCCCACACCCACTAACTCCTCCCTCCCCTCCCCACAGTCTCAACTTCGGTTCCTTCTGGGACGACATCTACCAAGTAGCCATGGCATCCACCCCCACCAAAGCCGGCGGCTCCGCTTCCTACAACCTCGCCTACAACTCCACCGGTACCCATTCCGAAGAAGGCTCCTACATGTTCTATTATTCCGGGTACTACTATCTCCTCATCTCCTCCGGAATCTGTTGCGGTTACGACACCTCCAAGCCAGCACAAGGTGCCGAATACAAAATCATCATGGGAAGAAGCACAACTGCGACGGGCAATTTTGTGGATAAGAACGGAAAGGCTTTGTCGGCCGGTGGCGGAACTACTTTGTTGGCTAGTCATGGGAATGTGTATGGACCGGGTGGACAGTAAGTTATTATTACTTTTTCTTTTTTTTTTTTTTCAGATATCTCATGAGCGAGAGGAAGGATCTTTACAGAAAAGACTTCCTGGCATATAAGTAATACACGTATCCATACTAATCATAAATAGGGGCGTCTATCTCTCCTCTTCCGGCCCACTCCTCTACTACCACTACGCGAACCCAACTATCGGTATCGCAGATGCCGATTATCTATTCGGATACAATTATCTCACCTTTTCCGATGGGTGGCCTTCTGTCTAGATAGATTGCCTCTTGCCTCTCATTCTCACCCGATATTCAAAATCTCATATCCAAACCGAGATTCGGATTGAAAAGTCGTTGATGAAGGGATATTTGGGGGTTTCTTCTTACTAAAAAAAAAGGGGGGGGACCAGGAGGATTTCATAAGTATATACTTTTATGACCAGGTCAGATCGGATCGCAGATTCAAAGTCGCTGTACATACTTCTTTTCTTGTACATAGAATATAGGATATTTTTTTGTTGTTGTGTTTTAGGAGAAATATTTTGCATCAACATATATGATTCCTATTCCTATTCCTATTCCCATTCTCATCAATATCAATATCAACACCAACATCAACATCAACATCAACACCAGAGATGCGAATGCGAATGCGACATCTCATCTATCCTCAAACACACAAACAGATAATACACAACGGATATGAACAAACAACCAATACCACACACCACACACCACACAACACAACCTTGAGCTATTGATCCATCCATGCAGCAAACAAACCATCCCAATCCCAATTCCAATCCATCGAATCGAATCGAATCGAATCGAACAATCTCCCTCCATTTCAAACCCCAAACCCCAAACCCCAAACCAGCCAGCCAGCCATTCCCATAAATCTCAGAAAAGCCCACTTACAATTCACAGACAAGATAGGTAGATAAGTGAATGGATCTTACATCTTACATCTAACATCTTACATCCACCAAATCTACAAATCTACAACACAACACATCACATCCCGCATATTCAGTCAAGTACTCAATTCAGAACTCTATAAAGTAATCAAGATTTTTTCTATCTCATTCAATCCAATATCCCATCCAATATCAATATCAATAGGATAATCAGATCATCAATTCTGATGTATCTTTAACTATATAACTATATAACTATATAACTATATAACTATATAACTATATAACTATATGTATATATAGATACATTCTTCACAATCACATCCACATTCACATCCACACTCCACTTTGACATGTACAGATCTGTATAATATATATTCACTTCAATTTTTTTTTTTCCTTCATTCAGTTCCCAGTCCTCAATTCTCATTCGTCATATATCATATCTCGTTTTTAATATTTCGTTTTTCTATCCCATAATATACGATATACGCTGTCTGCATGCTATGCTATTCATACCTCTACAAACCACCGCATCTAACGGATGAATATCAATCAATCAATCCATTCATCATACATACACATTGATCTTCAACCGAATTGACCAGAACTTTCATATCTCATGACTCAACGCCCAGTATACCCATCCATCCATCCATGCACCATATAAAATCCAGCGCCTTGGATTTACAGACCCATTTTCACCACTATGATATAAAAAGGTTGATATGAAAAAGTTTTTCCAAAGGATTGTCTAACTGGCCAATTCACAACATCACTGCACCCCAAAAGGTCTACTCTTTATCAAGTGCATCCAACTCTGCTTGAACAGCCCCTTTAGTAGCGATCTTTTTCACTTGCGTATCCTCCAACTTCTCACCACCAGCTCTCCTCATTTCTAAATCCTCAATTGCTCTAATCTTCTTTTGCAATCCTCTCTTCTTCTTAGCAGATGGACTACCATCACCACCTGGGCTGGTAACTGACAGTTCAGGAGTCGAGAATTGTTGAGTTGGAGTGATTGGTTTTTGATTCGAGTTGATTGAAAGATTCTTCATTCCACCTGCACTGGTTGGTGTACCTGCGCCTCCATTTGGAGACACACCTCCATTTTGACGTTGGTTTTGGTGTGGGTGGGGATGTTGATGAAGGTTGTGAGGACCACCGTTACCATGAGTTCGGAGTTGAGATGGAGAACGCATGTTGTTACTTTTTGAGCGACTACGTTGTCGATCTCTACGATCCGGGCTACGATCACCACCTGGGCCTCTTGGAGCATCTGGGGTTCCAGCACCAAGACCACCTGCTTTAGCCTCTGCTTCCTTTGCTTTCTTTGCTTCACGCTTCTTCTTGTTCTTGAGTGCGGCCTTGGAAAGATTTTCATCCTCAACGGCGCCTGGAACGGAAGGTGCGGCTCCTGGAACAGAGTTCTCATTCAAATCAGCACCGGGAACTTGTCTACGAGATCGACCAAATCCATTGGTGTTGACCATAGATGTACCATTGCTAACAAAATGAGCAGATCCACCTTCATCTTCACGCTTGAAGTGAGACGGGGTAGCTTGACCACGTGCTCCAGGAGGACGATAAGCTCCTGCTGGCTTGGATGGGGTTTTCACCGTACCCAAGTAAGCGACAGCTGATGAATGTGGTTGAGGAACAGGGTTCAAGAAATCTCCAGCCGGGAAACTTTCGGGGCGTTGTGGTCTCCATGTAACGTGGTACAATTCGACCATATCCTCGTTGTACATAATTCCACCAGTGACGTGCCATAATCGAATACCGTTGTCAACTCTCAATCTAGGACTGGTTGTAGCTGTCAAGATATACTTGCTGTCAGGACTCCACTCGCAAACACTAGGATTTCCACCTTCAATTGTACAGATTTTCCTGTAATCCTTTTCGACGTCGTAAATGTCCATTTGACCGGCTAAGTTTCCGAAACCGGCTACCAAAACAAATCGACCAGTAGGAGAAAACAGAATCGTGTTTCTAGGGCCGAGAGGGAATGTGTGGGTAGCGACAGCTCTTTGGTTGAAGATAGTTGTCTTTGCTGGCATGTATCCGTAAATGACACCAAATTCTTTCGAGTTTGGTGACCATGAGACATCGTGAATTGGCCCCTCCTTGTCAAGAGTGATTCTAGAATCGAATCCACCATTTGCGCTCAACACATACAATGTAGTCTCTCCGTAGTAACTCTTGTTCGACTTATCAACATCTGTTTGGGCAAGAACAATCAGAGTCGTACCCAATTGGTTCCACTTCAATTGAACCTTGTCGCCCTTGAAAAATGTCTTTTGCGAAACCGGGGCATTGAACTGAGGAACATTGAAAACCTTGACGGCAGATGGTTGACCCTGGTGTGATTCTTTAGTAAATCTCCCAACTTAAAAATTAATCATCACGTACCTTGCGCTCTGGAACGAAAACAGCTACAGAATAGTTGTTTCCGGGAGAAATTGCAAAATCCGCAACACCCTCTACACGAAGCTTATTCCAAACTGTACGCAAATCTCCACTCTCGTAGAATTGAACCTCGTTCGTAACATTTCGGGCGCAATATTTCTCGTCGAAAGTGTATTGAAGGTTCCAGCCGGTTTGCGATTTTTGCACAAATCTCCCAACAACCTCCTTCTCAGCTCCCTCTGCGATTTCCTCCACCGTGCGCCAGATCTTCAAGTTCTTGACTGCATCACCATTCTCATCCTTTGAGGGTCTTTCCCAAGTAATGATGTATGAACCGAGAGGAGAGAAGCCCAGTTCGTAGACATTTGGAGTAGGAAGAGTAGTGATGGTGCGCCCAGAAGATGTATCAGCGACGCTCACTCCGTCATTGGAAGCCCAAGCAAAGTACCGCCCGCATGGCGAATAGGTACAGCAGCGAGAGTTACCTTCGGGTCTCTGGAAACCAGGCAAAGGTTGATAGACAGGTGCGGCATCCAAGATACCAATCCCCTTCAGTGTTCTGTATGCAATCTGTGTCGGAACTGCCATGGCTAATGAAAGTCACAGTAAAATTCTTTTCGGTAACAAATTGAGTATATGGTAAAGTCTTCTTTGTCGTGCGGAATGTCGTTAGGGATTGGATTCGAGATGGCTTGAATGTCGAGACGAAATCCTTTTAATGGGAAGCAGTCTTGATGGAAATGAATCGAATGAGTTCTTCGAAAATCTCGAGATTGATGTTGTTGTTCGTTGTGGGTGGGCGGTGACTGTGCGAGAAATTTGTGGAGAAAAAATTGGTAAGGCTATCTTGTTTAGGTTATTGAGATGGATGATGTCAAAATAGATCAATAACAGAAACAAATGTGTTTTGGTATGATTTCTCGATTGGGTTTTCCGTCAAGTCGGCCGTACGATGAAGAAGAAGATATTTGGAACTGAGTGTATAGTTGTCTTGACACTGATGAAGGGATTTTCGGGAGAGTACCGTTGAAATTGAGCGTGTGTAGAGAAGAAGGGGGACGGAATAAAAAAGTGTGGAAGGTGTTATTTTGGATCCTTTGTTGGGTTTGTCGCTTGTGCTAGTTAGTATAGGTAAGGCTGAAGGTTGGATGTGGGTGTATATAGAAGTGGATGTGGATGTACCCTTTGCGCCAATTATAGCACAGTCAAGAAATACTGGACAAATGGAAGCGTAGGGTTGGTCTATAATAAGCATCTAGTTTTGAATCACATTCGTAGCACCGCATTCATGCCATTCAAATCAGGTTCGATACACTTCAGCCTTGTGTGTACCGTATCTGCTTTATACTATCAAGAAGCGATCTTTCCTAGTCTTTTCCCGCGATTCACCATAACCCCTTGATTGATTCACACGCAACAATCAACACGATAAATAGCATCACATTCACATCTTCATTCACATCTTAATCTCTTCATCTCTTCACACTCGTCCGTCCCTCCATCATATCGCCAGCGTCACGAGAATCATCCTCTCCTCTTCACAAGTAGCCACTCAGCGTCCCGAACCGTGTATCGTACTGCCCTAGCATCTTAAATTGCCGAAGTCTAGCGCCCGTGATACCGAGTGTCTCGGAGAAACCGTAAGGCTGATGTATCATCCTGCGTTTTCGAACGTCTGGACCGTGGTGCATTTTAAGCTTTCAATGTTGGAATTCGGAGAATAGTATTGTCTGTTTCATAATCCATTATTTCAGACCAATCCCAATCTTCTCCGCCCATTCGAGCGGATCCAAAGGGCTGACACTAGATCACTAGTAGTGGCTAATGATTCACATCATACGCATTTGACTTAAAGACGACCATCTGATTGTCTTTGCCCATTTCGCGGACCCATATGCATCAAAATTAGTCGAGATGTAACTCCCAAAAATACTATAAGTTCAAACATTATTTTATTATTTTCTATCGTTGGGTATCATCTGCACATTTATATCACTTTTACAATCATTATCTCATCCCTTATCAACGCATCTCGAATATCACCCATACTCATGCCGTCACGCCTTTTCTTCCATCCCAGTCACAACATCGCCTCCCTTTTCCATGTCTTTCTCACTTGCTCTCATCACTCCTCCATTTTCTGTACCCATCGCCGCTTTCCTTTCCTCCTTTCTCTTCGCCCTAGCAGCTCTCTTATCATTTCTCTCCTGTTCCTCCCTCATCTGTTTAATCAATGGACTCTTCGCTCTGATCTTGGATCCCCATTTGTAGAAAATGAAAGGAATGGGAATCAGAAAGACCTGTACTAATCCCAGAAGAGTTCCAGCCCATTGCGGTTTAAGCGCACCATACATCGCCGGCCCAGCCAATGGTAATGTACCTCCAACAATCGATCTGACCACACTATTTCCCGCCAATGCGGATGCCGAATAAATACCGTATGAGCCAGCGAGATAATTCGTTCCGTAGATGAACACTAAGGTATTTCCTGCTCCGAAAGGAATGCCGGCGAGAATAGGCCAGACCCAATGAATGGTGATGGGAACGCAAGTCCAAGAAAACCAGAGTTGACCGATGGGACATAAAATAGCTGCTATACAAATAATGCTGACCGAAGCTTCGGGTGGAACTTTTCCGGTCTCGGGATCTTTCTTATGCGAGTTGATCATTTTGCGAATAAGTGGTTCAGCAACAATTCCGAGCATAGTTCCTAATCCAATTCCTAGGAAAGCGAGACCGGTCTGGCCGAGGCTCCATCCACGCATGTCCGTGAAAATAATCGGGTAGGCGACGAAACAAAGATAAAGGATGCCATATATCACCTAAGTGCACCAATTAGTATGAATTATTCCCATAATGTAAGAATCTCAACCGAGCAATTTTTGTATAATAACACCACAAAGAATTCTAAATATTCCGAATGGTAGTTCGACAATCGTAGAGCTTCAATGTGCAGATTCAATCAAATCGCCTTGACAGCTTGAGACAATGATCCATTGTGAATATATTGAATCACTTTCAGACATTTGAAGCCTCTGATTGTGGGCCTGCCAGCTAGAATATTGGAAACTTGATATTGCAGTACCAAAATTGACGAAATCAAGATATGAGAAAAACCTACAGCAATGTACGTATTCCAAAACCAAAGAATTGGCTCTGTAGTACTTAGAACGAATGGCCGAGAAAGATTAATCTTCAAGATCTCATAGACTATAATAAAAAAATCAGTGTCTGTCAATAGGTGGAAACTTCATCATCCACTCACAGCTCTTCTTTTGATCGTATCGACACCAATATCGCTCATCGCCCGTTTCTTTGCGCATTCTTGCTGCCTTCTTGATTAAGATGACTGGTGCATAAGTCTCTTTGACAAATCCGCAAGCTATCCAAGCGCATCCGGAAAGTATCATCACAATCCAATTTGTCCATCTCCATCCTAAGTATTCTGCAGCAAAACCACCGATGAGGGGGCCCGTTACTGGACCATTCATTGGCCCAATACTCCAGATACTAAAAACCAATGCCCGGTATTGGTCCGTTGTGATATCTGCGACTGTTCCAGGAGAGTTTGATATCATAGCAGCACCTGCAAGAGCACTGTATTTCTATCAGTATCGGAGAAACACGAGGAATTGCATTTTAACGTACCCAACAAACCTAACACCCAAGACCTCCCCTAATGAAGTTGCCAAGGCACACGGTAGAACCATCAAAGAGAAGAAAGCCAGGGATCCAATATAAACTGGTCTTCTACCCCAAATCTCACTCAACGGTGCAAGAACCAAACTACCAGTCGCCAATCCGAGTAAATATGTCGTCACACCCAATGTAGCTAGTGGTTCACTTGTGACGGAGAATTCTTTCATCATGCCTGGCATGCTGGATGTATAAGACGAACTATACAAAACCGTAGACCATGTCGCAAAACTAACGGCAAAGATTGTATAGGATCGATACCACAAAGGCCAGTTCCTTGGATCATCAGGATCGTTGTCTTCGAAATCAACTTCGAATGATGGGTTCCGTGATCCAGTAGTCGCGTATGATGTACCGGTTCTCGTATAACTTAATTGGGCATGCGCGAGTTGTTCGGCAACCGTTTCAAGATTTGGAGTGAGAGCCTGTTCAAGAGGGGCAAGAGGATCACTATTGATTGAATCGGACGATAAAGAGGTGATAGAAGGAGCATGCGAAAGCGGAGGGTAGTGATTTTCATGATCTGATAATGAAGATGCGAGAGTCACAGAAGCTGTATTTGAGGATTTGAAATCATGGAGATCATCCTTCTCAAGGCCTGTATGGTCCGTCATAGTGAAGTGATAGTTCAAAGACTTATGGGGAACCAAGTCTTTCCCTTATTCTTGTCACCCAAACGTACTTGAGAAAAGGCGATCAATGCGCTTTGATATTCTACTCATGAAAGTTTGAACGTATCAAGAAATACTAAGAACAATAGTGAGTAAGCAAGTAAAGATATTAAAACTGCAAACCACTTTCCGATGGGAAGGGAATCATTTAAGAATGAGAGAAAGCAAATGCATCGATGAAGTGAAAATTGTGGGCACTGATGATCTTTAAAGGTCGAGATGACAAACCTCGCAATCAGACAATCTAGCACCTACCCCGGTTCCAGAGCGAAGATCCATCGCGGCCACTAATTCCGCTCAAGCTTTTTTTTTTTTGTTGGTTCGCTAGGCAAATCGTGCTCAACAAGTACGATAGTACATGCTCGAGACATGGTACAGATACCTAGTACGCAGTTAAGTAGTCGAGGACTCGCGGTGGTCACTGGTGAGCGAGTGGAAACTGGTGGCTCAGTTATCATATGCTGGCTGGCAGAGGCCTGTCTGTCATACATGTCGATTTCATGTTTCCACTTTTGATACGACCTTCAGAGCCGTCCAAACACTTGACTTTACGTGAAGGTAATCAGGATTGCGTTCTCCACGCAGGACGGAGAGAGAAAATCATGACCAGAAGCACCAAAAGCTCGTGATGCTTTGGGGAGGGGAATTGAACGTCCTGATGCAGCATGTGATATGCCACATGCAACATGCAACATGCAACGTAATCAGAATACGGATAAGCATTTGAAAATGGCGTTATTGCGAAGATGTCGGTGGCATGGTCGGATCTATTGCAGAAGACGGTGTGTAGGTTCTGTGCTTCTGTAGAGTGGGAGGAGCCCGTTTGCCATGCCAAGCCTTGTGCCGACATCCGTTCCGCCCGGCCATTGTCAAGCATTCCGTGGCTGCTTCGTACTAGATAGGTAGGTACTAGGGAGGTACTGGGTGGCTTCAGTCTTCAACACATCCGCCCTATCAATGGACGACGAGCACTTTGGCCCATATCATTCTGAGCCATAGGAAGCGTTTGCGGTCTGACTCAAACGGCTGAGGCCAAGCCGATATCCGCGATTCGATAAAGCTTCACTCAAAAGTTTAAACGTTCCGAAACCGCCCAAAGTGTGTGCCGAAGAGAAGACGACGCCAATGCAGGAAGCTGGCGTGATTACGAGTAAAATGCCTCATGCTGGTCCTAACGCCGTGAAACAGCACACTTAAGCATCGATTTGCGTAGTATGATCTTCAATACTTGGTTTCAATTCTCCATGCCCATAATGTCGAGCCGAGGAACAGACGATGCGAGTGCAAGGAGGAGACTAGACGTGTTTAGATTGAAGACGAAATTGACATCGGTGTGGCCATCTGTACTTCCTCCTGATTAGCCTTCACGTCTCCTTCATAAAGTCTCAGTCAGTCACGTGTCAGTCTTTTTGATTGAGGACAGGACTGGCATGCGCGTGGAATGTAAGATCTTCAATGCTTCATCTCGAAGACGGTAATGTTTTAGACTGCGACCCGCAAACATCATATCATATCACATCGCGTCGTTTCATTGTTTTTATGGAGAACATGGAGAAGTTTCAGGGGATCACCAGGGGATTTAACTTGGTAGACTTTCGGGGTTTGAAAAGAAATCTTCCCCGGTGAACGTTCTATCCACATCCAACAATTCTCGAAAATGGTCTGGGGGTTTGAAATTTTCAAGCTCTTCCGGATTAACTGCGGCCGAGCCGGTGTGCGCCCGCTCTAATCACGTGTGAGGAAATGGCACGCGATTTACCGTGTGTTGCTATCAAGCGCAATTTGTTGTCGCGACGGAAGAAACAAGCAAATATCAAAACTTCGGGCAACCTTCACACAAAATCCTCTTCAATCTATCGCTGCCCACAAGCGCACTAAGTTCAGTCGTCCACAGTGTCCAATTAATTCTCAATAAGCCTCAACCATCCATCTCCGAGCCATGGCGCCCGGGTTTTCCCATCCAAGAGTTTCAAAGAATTCGCAAAATACACAATTGAGGTAGCTTCAAATTAATAACTCAGGGCAAATATGCATTTCTAACATTGATAGTTACGAACTACCACATCGCGTTCACACTACCAAGGTCTACCCGTTACCTTCGCCGAATGGATCAACAATAATTCTACAAGGCAACGAAACTGGAGTGAAAATAATATGGAGGGGTGGCAGGCCTTTCAAATTACAAAGAGAGATAAACCCAAAGACCACACAAACCAACGGTGCGAACAAGGTTATTTCTCTCGACTCAGATGAGGATGAACCTTCCAAACCACCTTTCGAAGATAAGCCAGAATTTGAAGACGAGGAAGAGGAAATCGATCCAAGGAGACCATACCCGAGCATTTTGCAGACTCTAGATTTACAATTTGGTACCGATGTTCTTCACATCAGCCTTCTGCCAAGCTCCACACTGAAAGCGGATGGCACACACTGGCGCGGAATTGATCCATTAAAACAAAAAATTGTTTTCACTGCAGCTTGCGGTGACAATACTGTTCGGCTAATCACATTACCTCTCACACCGCCGTCTCCCCTCAGCAAGGACCGTGATGAACTTCGACTTACACCCTCGATAGCAAATGTCGGAAATGGAAAATGGGGAGAGACTATGATCATTTTGACTGGTCACCAAAAGACTTCCGATGGAATAACTATGACTGTTGATTTTGAAGGAAAACAGACTTCCACGAAAGACGATTCAAACACCGCGTTGGAAACACAAATCATAGTAGCTTCGCATTCGAAAGAAATCACTGGATTATTACAGCTATGGCGCATACCACTGCCAATACCATCTTCATCGACCATAGTGCCACCCTTCCAATCGGTTTACATGCCATCTCCAGCCGTTAGCATTTCATTTAATCCATCATTCTCAGAACAGCATTCAAGTCATTTACTTGTCGCCGATAATCTAGGCACTTGCCGAATCTACAATTATAAACTTTTGGTTAATCCTTCGGAAGATCCTGAGAGCGCGATTTCTGAGCAAGGATCTTGGCTAATTTCTTTATATCCCGGGTTCAAGAACAACAAAGCCGATTCCCAAGCATCTCATAAGACTACTTACTCTGCATTCGGTCGAAAAGCAATTGTGGATGCAAAATGGGTATACAGTGGCAAAGCAATTCTTGTACTACTCAGTGACGGAGAATGGGGTGTGTGGGATATGAATGGCGTAGGACCAGGTGCAAAAAGAGGTGTTCTTGGTCAACAATCCATAAAAGGAGGTTCACGATCAGAGTTCTCCCTTACAGGTTATGTCGAAGGTGCAACCAAATCTAACTCAAAAACAATTGGCCCTCCACAAATTGCCCAGTCGAAGTTTGCTCCCATGACTCCTGGAACGCGTAAAACAACTGATCTATTCAGCAACAAGATTCATCCCACTGGTCCAGTCCGCGGAAACATATCAGTGCTTGAGATACCATCTGTGGCATCGCATTTGGCATTTGAAGAATCTATCCTCTTCTGGTTGGGGGACTCTTACACCCTCATTCCTTCCCTCTCAAAATACTGGTCAGCCAATCCTCGCAGAGGTCAAACTTCAACGAATATCTTCAACACGTCTCCCGGTTCCCGTCCCATTAAATTGGAACATGTGGATTTATTGGGCGAACGTTGTATTGGTATTGAACAAGCTCCCAAGTCTTCAATTTCATTACATACCAGGTCCGAGATACCATCCGAGATTTTCATAGTAGGTGAACATAGGTTTATCATTTTTATTGGAGGCAAATCTATAGCACCAAAACAAAATCAGAATGCATATGCATTACAATTGGTGCAAAGAGAGGATGAAGATGAGGAGATGACGGATGATAGAATGATAGCGGTAGGAAGTGGTGAATTGGATGTTAATGACATTGATAGAGCATTAGCGAGGATGGAAAATAAAGACAGATCAGGTGGAGGTTTATTGTTTGGTGGAAAAGGAAAATGGTAGTATATTTATAAGGGAGGCTAACAGGAGAAGATATGAGAGGATGAAGAGAAAGATAGATACCCCGTGATGTTTGATTGGGAATATAGTCGTATTTCCAGTCTCCCTCTTTTTTTTCCATCTGTTGTTTCTTTTTGCCCCTCGTTCACTTATTCTTTAATATGATTCTCGCCCTCGCTTAGTGATGAACCCTTCTACACTTGGATATGATCTCACCTCCTTTACGTACTCCATTCCTCCCCACCACTTCCAAGTGCCAAAATTTCATACAATTCATCCATCCCCCCACACCCCCTCCGCAAGGCAAGGTGGAGTACAAGGCGAGACCATTCCTTGAAACTCTGTAATCCATGCGGTATATCAAACAACCCCTCGAAATCATAAGTCTCTTTCTTTCTTTCTTCGTCCTTTGGATGATGATACAAAAAAGAAAAGAGAGCAATCATATACTGGAACCTACTTTGACCTTTTCTTTAGGCGAAGTGTGGAGGTGTATAATTGTAGGTTGGATCCTTCTACTCCGGTTTGTTCTTGTGCTTGTGCTGGCTTGTTGGTTGGCTACATGCGTGGGTGGGCAACTCGGTGATATGGGATCTGGACATTCTTTTTTTTTTTCTGTTGGGGGGCTTTGAGGGGGAGAGTGAAGAGGTTTGAGGGTGAAGGAGAGGGAGAGGGAGAAATGGATGGATGGATGGATGGTGGAGAGTATGGGGGAGGTGGGAAGTGTGGTGAGTCAGTGGGGAATTTATAATTTGTGTGTAGGAGATGAAGACAGAGATGGAGATTAGATGGAGGTCGGATGGGAAAGAAATATATATCTTCTAATTGAATAATATATGATGTATATATATATATCAAAAACGTCTTGAATTATCCATAGTTATCATCTTGCCTTTGGAAACATAAATATAGCTTGATTATCCGTGTGGGGGAGTTGAATAGAGAGAGGAGAGAAAGAGGAAGGAATTGAAAATGAGTGGTTCGAAGGGAGGATTTGGAGATGGATATGGATATGAGTTGGGGGATTGTTTCTTTCTTTTTTTTCTGGAAGGGGGGGGTTAATAAGTTTGTGGAGTGGAGTGGAGTGGAGTTGGGGAAGTTGAGAGGTTGGGTGGAGTTGGGTGGAGTTAGATTTGGACTTTGGACTTTGAGATTGAGATTGAGATTGATAGATATTCATTCTTTTTCCTTTTCTTTCCTTTCCTTTCCTTTCCATTTCCATTTCCATTTCCATTTCCATTTCCATTTCCATTTCCATTTCCATTTCCATTTCCATTTCCATTTCCATTTCCATTTCCATTTCCATTTCCATTTCCCTTATAGTTGATACTTGGGATCGGGCTAGGTGGGAGAGAAGGGGCAACTAAAGGGCTGGGATAGATAGTTATATTGGATTTTATATGAATGTCAAAATCTTGAAACAAATCGTGTTATTCTTTGGCTTTGGAATGGTTCAGATATAGGAACTTTCTTTTTCTGGGTTCTTGGTTCTTGGTTCTCGGGCTGAGAAGGGGGGGATGATGGATGGGGGGGGGGGGGTAGGTGGATGGTGGGTGGTGGGTGGTGAAAAAGACTAAGAGCTGTTTTGTTGTGCAAATGAGGGTTGGATGGGATGGGATGGGATGGGATGGGATGGAAGAAGTTTAGATACAGAATGAAGAGAGAAAAGAGGAAAGAAGGGAAGAATGAAGAGAAAGGATTGAATATCGAATATACTAATAACATACTAGAATAGAAGTCCAAGCGAGCTAGAATTTCGAATGAGTAGTTTATTAGAGATTCAAATCACTATCAAAGATAGGACATACATAAACAAAGATGAACAAATTCAGTCCAACAATCATTATTCCATCTATACCAAATATAAAAGAGATAATGGAATCTTTTCAATGCTTTTATTTAAATAATCTCTACTCTTTTCTATATATATCACTAGCTTTTTAAACAGAACATATCTTTGTCATTTAGGACCTACACATCATAAATGCTATACTATCTATCTATCTATCTCTTTCTCATATAAATAATTAGAATGTATAATTAACTATTTACCTGATTGATTATTATACTCGAGATATCTAATCCAGTCTTGAGAGTATGAAGTACTGATTAATAAAGTGTTGGATAGCTAGAATATTTGTATTGATTTATGAGTATATGAGTTTGGAGTTATTACTCATGAATATTCGTAAACTTTGTGGATGTTGGAGTTTGAGACTTGGGGTTTCGAGATCCAACGTCTGATGTTTGGGTGTTTGGACGAGCTGCTTTTTCATTGCTAGAGATGTACTTAAGATAGACCTTGAGGTTTCAAGACTAGTATGACATTCCGGAATGCACATTGAGAGTTGAGTGATGACTTCCGTACGGGTATCCGTAGAATGCATGCATTGTTCCGATTGTTTACGAGATGAGTAAATTTCAGAATACCAAGATCCTTAGAACTGCACGCAGAGATTCGGATGTTTTCGAAATCCTTCGACTAATTCTTGTTCTTTGCGCACATACTTAGAGTTTACAGTTGTCTCTCAATGTCGAATTCTCGCGGAAAGTAAGGGTGGTTGACTTTTCTTGGAGTTCTGCGTCTGAATCCCCCTGTCAAATGTTTTTCTGAGGTTTGTGGAGTTTGATGTTGTGAAGAATTGGTGGTTACTTTGTAATTGTAGGCACGCATATCGTGGGAATGGGCATGCGGGTTTTGATGGCTACTAAGCTGAGGAGGTTACAGAGTTGGTGTGATTCATAAGAGTGAATGATGAGTCATTTTTCAAGATGTAGATGATGTGTCGGTTGGAAGTGGGATGCCATTGTGTCGTTTTCTTGCTTTGATTCAGCGAAGCACAACGGTCGAGCTGTAGAAATAATTACAATATTTGAATCTGTCTGTTTAGTTGTTAATTTATCCCATGCACTTAAGTGTAGTAGCGTTAGTTTATCACCAAGTCACCAAGTCGTCAAGTCACCATATCACAAAAACACTAAAAATTGGTGGAATAGTAAATTCTCTAAAGTGTTTTCGCAAAGAAATCCTCCCGACATGTTCCAGTGTCAAATGTCGTTATTTTAAACACCCGCAAAGTGGTTTAGTTCAAAAACCTCATTATTATTCATCCATCCAGCCCTGAAAACACAAGTATGAAGGAAATAAGGAAAACATGAAGGTAGTAAAAGAAAAGACGATTATTAAAAAGGCCCCTAATGGGTACGAAGATAAGAGGATATGAGTAGAATGTGCGTTTTTGAACTGAAATATCATGGTAAACGTCTCATAAAACCAGAAATTTCCGTCGCCGTTGTTGGTGTGGGAATGAAACATCTGGTGCTAAACGTCTGAGGTAGATGGGAACCGACTTCTTTGTTCTTTGTGTCAAGAAGGAGAAATGATGTGCAACACCAGACCAGTGTCTGAAAGAAGCTGTCAATGAAACGAATACCATCGTAAAAAATTGAAATCGTAACCATGAAGAGCTGGATCGAAGGGAGGTATTGGTGATATGGTAGGACGTTAGATCGAAGATGACAGGTATCAGACCAATGTATCAATCTCTCATGAATATTGCCGAAGTAAGATGGGTGTTGATGGATGATAGATCATAGATGGATGATGTTGAAGTACCAATTCCTGCTGAGCATTAATAGCGTGTTGTCCAGAGATGAAGAGGCATGTGGTATGAAAAAGACCAATCCCAGGCGCACAACGAAGCAGTTCCATCCAGCGACAGCAAGATTAGTACGTAGATCGCACCAGAGTGCAGAGAACAATCATGAATGCCATCTAACGACGAAGGAATCGAAATGAAAGGTGTCCCAAAGCCGAGTGGGTGACAGCGGTGAAGCATCCAGAGACGAAGAGGTGTATGATACATAGCGTCTCATACCAGTAAAAGGTTCAAGAATTACCATCCAGCAAGAAGAAGATAGATTCGAGCGAGATCTTAGCCAGAATTGGACATCAATGGCATGTTAACTGAAGAATAGAGAATGAACCATAAGTAAAGTCCATTCACGATCCAACCAGTACAAAGTATCCAGCCCAGAGACGATGAAAAAGGTATTCGAGAGTATGACCACGAAAGCTACATTGATGTAGTTTCAGCCAAAGATAACACGATGGTGATGAATGAACCTAGTCTCCATGCAATGAAGGTATCATACCCACCCCAAATACAACAATACGAGTCGTTGAGAACATCAACACCAGATTACCATTAGGACGATTCAACCCAAATTATGCTGAATGATTATGCATTTAAGCCGAATCCCAATGTAATGAACCACCAACTGCCAGCCAAAAGAATCGAGATAGCAGTCAATTCAGTCTGAACACCAAAATAGCATCGAAGAGATTCAAATCGAATGATTCCGGATAGTGATGCATGATCTATGAACAGCACCAAGAAATTTGAAGAATGCCGGCCGAAAATATCGAGATAGTAGGCGATGATTCATCTAGATGGAGCTGGTGTATGAAGGATGTTGACCAATGTATCCACGACGAGTTGTGGTTGATGTAGAAGGTACGTTGAATGTTTGACGGATAAAGCAGGATGAATGAAGGGGTAGGCGACGATTGGCGACGATTGATGAAGGGGTTGATCATTAATGAAGAGGTCGAAGATGAATGAAGGGTTATGTCAATGGAGTAAAACATCCATGTATTAGAAAGCCCAAAAAAGTAGAATTTTCCGAACTAATCGTGAGAAAGTGGTATGCACAAGGCAAAACTGTCAAATAGAAGCCATAAAATGACATCTAGGAGTAAAAACCGTGTAGTAAAGTCAAATGATAGGTATGCAATCAGCAAAAGAATATCATCTACACCTTGAAGTGAAAGCCAGGAGGTAAAACCAGTAGTAAAAGCCAAAGTAGTGCATCATTCGGTAAGTAACATAGTAGAAAGGCATGTTTAAAGTCGCAAACTCAGCCAAAAATCCGAAACACAGGTGAAAACTGTCCATGAAGAAGCTTCAAAACTTCCTTCCCATGATGACAGGAAGGATGTTCCAAGTAAGTATCCAGAAATAACACCCTGAGAAATCAAGATTCAAGGCTTAAAATTGACCCAATGCCTTCTAAAATACCCTAATAACCACGACGAACGAAGACAGTGACCTTCCAGTACATCCCATGAACAGGACACTCGAGGATCTTGTAAGATCGTCGCTTGTGCCACAAGCCCTCTGGATTCTCTTGGTGCTGGATGAAGCCCCAACGCTCTCCATTGATGATCTGCATGCCCTCTCGAATGAGTTGAGCACCAATATCTGGTGCGGAAGTCAAAGTATTCTGACCTCTAGCCCAGAGAGGAACCTCGAGCTGAACTGGCCAGTAGTACCATATAAGCTCCATG
Organism: Botrytis cinerea B05.10; assembly: GCF_000143535.2. NCBI lineage: Eukaryota > Fungi > Ascomycota > Leotiomycetes > Helotiales > Sclerotiniaceae > Botrytis > Botrytis cinerea. The sequence goes on from NC_037311.1 coordinate 2,753,503, forward strand.
TTGTCCCTGGATTTAGGGCCACCAGTGGAGGTGGAGACGGCAGTGTTAGGATAGGGATTCATGTACGATGGGTATTGGTAGGCATTGAAGCCTTGATAATTTGGCATTCCATACTGAAAAGGCTGCTGTGGAGGATCTGGACGGAAGCGTTCAAGACGAAACTTGACATTTAGCTGGAAAGTAGGACGAGGAAATCGTGGAAGAGGGATGGCGGTGTTCGGATCGATGCTGTAAGATGAGCCAGCATGCATAATAGGACCGATTATAGCCATCGAGGTGTTGCTAGGAGGGCCATTTGGGCGAGGATGTTGTTGTGCAGCATTGTTTTGAGCATAACCACCACCAGCTTGGTAGTTTCCTTGCTGATTAAAGCCAGATTGATGACTGCTACCAGTAACAGCAGTGTAATGAGTACCAGCACCTGCAGCAGGTCCGGTTGGAGCTTGTTGCATGAAACCATGCTGTTGCTGGCCACCTTGCTGCTGGATGACTTGCTGTGCAATCTGCTGGGCATTGGTACCTTGACCATGACCCCCATGACCCCCATGACCCCCAGTAGGGGCAATTGTTTGAGATTGAGGTACATCACTAGCAAAGCAATTCGGGTGTTGATTGCGGTTAGGTACCTGGGTGTAGGAAGCCACAGTGGGATGCAAGATGTGTGCCGTAAAAAACGCCAAACGAGTGGTATATGCATGAACGCTTGGCTGAGTTGGAGCAGCAACACGCTGGCAGTTCTCGCAGCAGAAAAGAGAAGAAGCAACTTGCGTATTGTACTGAGGAGGAGGAGGGAGTAGTTGCTGTGGGGGCTGTGGAGGTTGTGGTGGCCAGTTGTTGTTTGGATTGTACCCATGTTGGGCAGGGTTCCATGCACCACCAGTCCAGCCCTGGTTACCGCCGTAACCTTGATTCTGATATGGGTCCATTGTAACTCGTTATGGGGGGGTTTGAAAGAGTTTTTGGGGTAGGTAGGAGCGTAGAAGATGGAGAATCAATGAGCTGGAGAGTATAGTAGTTAGCAAATATCCAATGATATGGCCTTATTTGACCAAAATCAACTCACTGTATGAGCGCAAAGGTAGTTCAACGATGTTGGACCTGAAATTCAACGTCTAGAGAGTAGAATACTTAGTAAAAGGACAAAAGCAGTCCTTGTAATTGGCTAGAATGTACTCACTGTGAGGAATTTGAGGTCGATGAACAATTAGACGTCGATTTCTAAATAGAGAACACCGTAGAAAGAAGGAATCGAGTAGAAAGAAGAAGTCTTAGTGACGAGAATGGTTGAAAGAATGTGACTCCTTGAAGAAACACAAGGGTAGTTCAAAGACACGTTCTAGTTGAAGTATCTTGTAGTATGAGGGGCCGGGGAAGGGAAAGGAAAGGGAGGAAGGGTTCGGAAGAAGAAGAAGGAATAATGTGTAGGGAAGAAGAAATAGTAAGAAGTTTACAGATCAATGGAGAAGTTTAAATAGGAATCTTGATTGGAAATCTCAGCAAGCTAAACCGTTAACCCCGCCTCAAATCTACTCTACGGAACTTCCCCTGCCGTCCAATTCAATTGTTGGGATCAAAGAAACAGTTAATTTGCATCTAAACTAGTAAATGATCAATATTAGAGCAGCAATGTCATACAGGGATATATTTTATGCCGCTAAAATCCATTAACAGTGTCTAAATTAGCTTTCACGCGCCACTTAATCTCCAAATGGCCTGTCATTTTAAGGCTGAGCCGCCTGAAAATCATCTAGTGGCCTGCTCTAAAGATTAATTTGACTTCTAAATGATCAATGAAACCATTCACCTCATGAGATAAAGCAGGCTGTTTGATATCTCCATCTTAAACTACTATCCCGCTGCGATCTTTCCCAACAAAATTCTCTCCGCCGCTCTTTGAGGTCACTAGAAGCGGCGAGATGTATTTAGATCACTCAATGGCCAGTATTGTGGCTAGAAAGTCCAAAAGTGACGAATATTACTGCTCAAAAGTGCCTTAAACTGGTGAAATGAATCATTCACTCTTTGTCATGAACCGCATTTAATCTAATCCGACCTAGCAACTTAACTAATGCTTCAATTTCGTTGAATGTGACTTTTCCATTCGCTCATGTCATGTACTGAGGTCAAAACAAGCTTTAACACGCGTCTAAATTATTCAATGGCCAATGGTAAAGCTTAGATCTGATATGATAGAATGTTTTTCGCTGCTTAAGCCGAGTCCCGAGGCTAAAATTGACACCAAATCCCCTCACGAGGCCAGAAGAACTCACTCAATACCTTAATTCTGAATAGAAAGCTTGATTACTTATATTAATGTATTAATTGCTCAGAAATGAATGTTATGAATTAATTAGATCTTAAAATTACTGTAAATATACCTAAAACTCACTTAATGACCTGTAATATACCTCGAATCCCTCTTTAGACTGCTCAGCTTAGTGAAGTAGAACTCTAAATTAGTCTTAGAAGAGTAATATTATTACTCATCTTATAATATTCTATATCTCTCTCCAACATTGAGCTAGATTAAGTTAAAATCTATCGAAAGTACTATTATCTTTGAGATTTTATCTAGCTATACACAGCTAATTAAAAATGTTATTAAAGCAAAATACAGTTTTAAATCACATCTAATTCTTCCTACATTTTTAAGAGGCCCTGCATTAGATATAATAAAAAGACAATTAGATTAAATATTCATTCATTCCATTACTAGATCATCTTTATTATACTTCCGTCGTATCAAATGACCTAAAAGACTAAACTAGATACATATACCTATATGATGAGAGCTTGAATTTACAAATATAGATATAAAAGATATTGATATAATGAGAAATAACATAAGCTCTAATATCTTATATATAGACTCGAAGTCTCAAACTCTTTATCTTCTAGAAAAATCTTCTCTATTTAAAGTTAAAAAGATCTACTCGTCTATTTATTTTTACAAATTCTAAATAATAAGAAAAGACATAGACAAACTCTAAGCTTAGTCTTCTTGAGTATAAATCAAGCTACTTTGCAAAGTAAATATCTTCGTTTAAATATTTACAGTTTTAAATTTCTGTACAAAGAGTCTTATTAATATACATTGTCCTCTTTTCTTATAGTCTTGATATAAATATCTCTCAGTCAATACTAGTGGTCCCGATTTCCCGAAAAGGTAATTACAACTTCTTAGCGCCATCTTCAAATCGAAATTCCTACGGCTCAAGTGTATCTCATGATCTCAATTTCAAGTTCAAGCTCACATTCCCTTTTGAGCCGCTTTAATCTGAAATTCTCTGCAAGCTTACGAAAATTTCTCTCACAGCCTCAAATGACCTATTGTTTGTCTTCCATCCATAAACTATTCACCACTCGGCCTTCGGCATTACCCCTGACCCCATGCTCGAGTTTCTCTCAAAGAAAATTTCCTTTGGGTGAATCACCCGGGCAACTTTCAAGAAGAATTTTAAAGTCACAGCCCGTAATTCAACAAGACATGAGATGATATTCTCAGTTCCAATGAATTTTTTGTTGAGTGAAAGAATTCAGGAACTTTCCATGGAGGGGTAAAGAATCAACCTAGGATGACTCAAGATGGGTTGAGGAAAAGCTTGTCATAGGAAACCCAGATATGTTAGGTTTCATACTCGGCAGAGATCGGGAATGGGGAGAAAGAGCTCGGGCTGATGAATTTTATTCTTGATTTGATGGATTAATAAGCCTTTGTGTAGGGTTGTGTAAGTGACAAATTGTGGATGGAGGAAGTCATGAAGGGGGATAGAGGGGGTGACAGAAAAAGAAAGACTTGTAATGAAAATATAGAGATGATCAATATGGAAGAGACAATTCTTGTGAGAATATGATGAAAGGAATTATGTTTGGATGTTGAGGTTAGTGTTTATGCTTTTGGCTTTTCAGTTATGCCCTTGTCTGAAGTTTTGTTTTCTATCTGTCTCTTGAGGTACGCACTGCTGACTTAACTACTCATTGATCAAAATAAACTATAATGCACAATGTTTCACTGCATGAGTCTTCTGAGATGTTTTCATTGGGATTGAATACCAAATGCAAGTTAGGAGCCTCTACGTCTGTGTATCTGGTCGCAGCGTGTTGTGACAATCTTTTTCCTATATATTGACACCATATTGTTACAAGCCACCTTACGAAAGACCAAACATAGCATTTGAACCATTGAATTATTCAAGCTGATCAGTGTAGGGAGTGACACGGCCAAGAGTGCAATACTATGCTACATGTCTTGCTTGCATTTTTTTTTAATGCGATTTCATATGAGCTTTTTAGAGAATCGCCAACCTTGGATTCTGTGTGAATGAATTGAATGACTTCAATTCAATTACCACTGTAATATAGCTACTATAGTAAAGCCCTAAGCGAATACAAAAGAGACTAGTTATTTCAATAAGTCTATATAAGACTTACTATTTTCAGTATATAGCTAGCTTTTTAGATAGAATACAATTAGATATATAGAATCTATGAAATTTATAAGTGGTACATCTTTTATATCCTTTTTATATCAATATTAATTAATAATATTATAAATTAATCGATTTTTTTTATAACTTTATAAGCTTTTAATAAAATCAATACTATTAAATACGCTATTTTCTTTTTATACTTTTTCAATTATATTAAAAAGATCCAATATTTTTAATAAATAAGAGAATTTCAAGTTATTAAAAAAACTAGCCGTCGGGGAAGAAGAATTTTTCAGACTGTGGATTCATAGAAGTTTTTTTCTTTTTTTCTTATTTTTAAGATATATAAAATTTCAATTTTAATTCTTCAATCTTTATGGGGGCCAGCCCTCAAACCCCCGATCCTCGCTACGCTCGAGACTTAAATAATAATAATAATAATAATAATAATAATAATAATAATAATAATAATAATAATAATAATAATAATAATAATAATAATAATAATAATAATAATAATAATAATAATAATAATAATAATAATAATAATAATAATAATAATAATAATAATAATAATAATAATAATAATAATAATAATAATAATAATAATAATAATAATAATAATAATAACAGTTTATAAACTTTACTAATCTCTTACTTCTAGCTTATATAAAGATATTAGAGATGCAATTAAACTTTAAAACCTTAAAATCTTATAATTCTCTTTCTAATTCTCTTTCTAATTCTCTTTCAAATCTCTTTTCTAATTCTCTTTTCTTATTCTCTTTCTAATTCTCTTCTTAATTCTCTTCCTAATTTATCTTCCTATTCTCTTCTCTTATTCTCTTTCTAATTCTCCTTTCTAATTCTCCTTTCTAATTCTCTTCCTAATTCTCTTCCTAATTCTCTTTCAAGTTCTCGCTTACATAACCTAGCAGCTTACTAATCAAGAATGCTGAGATTTTGACCTGATAGCTTCATCGGCTGGAACAACCCTGCCCTAGCGTCGGCACATTACTTATGTCCAATCAGAAGGGGTTTTATGAATCTGCAAATATGAAAATGGCCTGCTATAGAGATATATGATTACATAATACATACATGGAGTACATTTCCACTCCTTTGCTTCTACGAATCCATGAGTCTTTCTAATTTGTACAAATGAAGGACTGGGACCTGAGATGCGAGGATATAAGTTGTCGCGAATTCGCTAAGGAGTTGTGGCGGGTACGATATGATTACGTAAGAAATGATAAAGCGAAGTCAAAAAGAGTTCAACGCCGGAATAACCCGTCTCTAAATTTAACTTTCTTTCGAACTACAATGATTTAGGCTATATCTATACTCATTACTGCTAAAAGAATAATTTATATAATATTCAAAAATTCAACGACACTTAGAGTTATATATATTATTTCAAAAAACTAATAAAAAATACAAAGCCTATCGTTGACTAGATTATTACTAATAATATCTAGATTAGAAGTATTAGCTATTAGGAAATAGTCCTAAGCAAAGGTAGAGGATATAGAAGCAGACCTTTATCTATATGCAAAAGTAGAATTTTGGTATTTATTGTGTAATGCGATATTTACTAGTTGAGTGGTGTACTTAGGAAAGATATTAGAGCTTAGAAATCCTGCTTCTAGATTCAACATTAGTTAGAACACACATTCCTAGGATCGAAGCCGGAATGCTCTCTGAGCTTCAGGCAGTGGTCGCAATGAGTGGGTTTCGTGGTAGTTTTCCAAAACCTATACCCGAGCCATTATTAATGAGTAGCCAATCAAATGCCTCAATATCCAGCTATTATAAGTAGCTCAAAATATTTGTTTGTATCTATGGATATCTACGGGTTTTTACAGATTTGTAATTTATATATGTTTTATATATAAAAATTAAAGAAATTATTTATAAGATTGAAATTAATAGTGATCTTTATTATAATAGAATAAAATCTTAAACGAATAAAGCTTATTAAATAATATTTGTATTATATATACTTTATTTGATTAATCTATAAAAATGAGATATTAATATTTAAAATTATTTATCGATTAATAGGTATAGCTTTTTGTATTTCTTAAGTCACTTATGCCTATGGGTATCCGTAGCTAGCTGTACTACTCAAGCCACTCATTGCGATCACTGGCTTCAGGTAGTTCTTTCTTATTCATGCTCTGAATATCTACCAGAATGTTCTCTGCTCCAGCTTTTCGAGTATTTCCTTTCCATAGCTTGCTCTTATAGTAATATAGCATTCATCACTACAATCTGGAAACGTCACCTTCAATTTCCGAGAAAGGATGTGCAATTGATAGTTTGTCACGTGATGTGATCGCTCAAATCCATTCGAATACTACTGACGTATTAGATGGTGGTCATCTTTTGACGATCGCAGAATATGCATTTCTTTCTCACTATCCCACCAACGAATCTCGATCTCTCTATCATAACTCCCTCTATACACACACACAATTTATCAACGCCCGGCGGCTAACCCGATAGGGCAACTATTACTAATATACAAGAACATTTCTTACAGTAATTTCTTAACTCCTTGAGCCCCTATATCAGCTTTTTCTGGCTTCCGCCTTCTCTCTTCTGACTTATCTTTACGGGTTCTCGTGAGTTAGTAATGTTAGCAGGCTAGCTTGAAGGCCATTCTCCAAGTGTTCAGCGTCCTATCCTCAGCAGCTGAAGCGGTGCCTCCTGTCTACGGCACGAGGTGGTTAGTGTTAGGTAGTTGGAAAGTAGTAAAGGGCCGTCATTTTTGTTGCCTGTCTTCTTGCCATGGATCAGCATCAAGCCGGCTTGTGGCTATCGTAAATCTTATCGTTACTCAGACTGCTTTCATGTCAGGTCTCAAATTCTTGCCGTCCGATGATGATTTTCCTCCCAGGTAGAATGAAATGTTGTACCTGTGAATCTCTGTCCACTGAAGCATGTCTGCTCGGTGCGTAATCCATCTTCGGCATCGGAAAGGAAGCGTTCAACAGTTTCTCTTGCTTCCCCACAGGCGCACTGCACTGATGGTGCAGCTTTAATAAGGAATAGGTACGAGTTCAATCTCGCTATTCCCATCCTTAGCTGGGTCCAAGTAAAGAATTGATTCTATATATAGGTTCGTTTGGGTTAAATACATAAAGTATTGGTTTGTCAGAATAGAATCAAGATAGGTCCGCAACGCCTATCCACACTTTCTCAGAAGATATCTTCCTTCGGAGGTTCCGCCCAGGACCAGAAGCTTTCCCTCATGCCCCTCTACTTGTTTGCTCCCTAAGCCTACCTGATATCTCCATTGCCAGCTGCCTAATACCCTGTTGTAGACCGATACGCGCATCCGTCCTCTCGAGCCGTATAGACAGTGTCACTGTCGCTGCCATTATACGCTACGCCCCGCGGCTTGTGCACCGTTTCGCGTTACCTTGCCAGATCTCTCCTGCACAACAAGGCCGACTGTATCTTGCAAGCTTTGCTGTGTCTTAACCCCTAGCCAGGCAGCGAAAAACACAGCGTTTCTGGCTCACTAACCAAAGTGTCCTTGTACAACCCTCCCTCCCAATGTATAGTTTGTAGCCACGTAATGAATCGACTCGAGACGCATCGGATGCGCCGGATTAGAGTTGAGAGATGCCGTGGCGCCTAATAAGAGCATTGTTATCCCGTGTTATCGTCCTGGGGCCCGTCTCTAAGGAGACTCTTCTGTGGAATCCGCAGAAACCTCCACATCATGTCCCTCTGCACACGCAACAATGTTTATTAGACCTCTCGTAAACCCTTCGTAGTCGCTCTCTCCCCCTTTGCATCCTCCGCTGGACTCAAGAAGACGCTAGTCATCGCATCCCACATTGGATTACAATGATTTACGAAATCGGCTTGTTCCCAAATTAGCTCCCCCGGATTCTCAGTGCACGAACTCTCCACCGCTTTGGCGTACTGCGATCTATGCCCCGGAACGGATCTTGCCCTCGTCTGGGTCCATCCGTCAATTCAACAACCTGATACTTCAGGCCAGACTTTATCATCCTTATCTCGTATATCCACTAATCGCATTTGATTTATCATTTGCTCTGGTTTCTCTCTCTTTTCTTATCTGTACGCGTACTATTCTTCCGGCAGCAGAATCTGATTGGTATACGGATACGTCACTGTACTAGTTATGCACTAAGGGTGCAGGCGGCATGGGGTGGCGGAGCTGAACGTGGGCTAATCGTCTGCATGAGACCATCAAGTGCGATACCCCATCGCTGGCTAGACACATTAGAATGACTGAATGGAGGAATACTAGATAGCAGAATTCTCGAAGTAGAAATAAAGAGAAAAACCGACTGCATGGAGCAATAAAAGTGTAAAAGTGTCTGTGTTAGGGGGTACTTAAGCACTTATTGTTATGACGGATTAGTAACAGGCTGTAGAATCACCAACGTATAGGCTATAATGGTATTATAGGCCTTAGTGATTCAGCTACAGTATACTAGAGAACACTAGGCACCCAAGGAAAGCCTCAGACATGTATATAATATTAGTTATAGAATATCCTAGAATCTTAGGATACAATTCCTAGAATAATAGATCCTAGAAAATATCGAATATAACTTTATAAACTTTTTACAAAGTTATATTAATAAGATTCTAAGGGATTAGCTTTAGGATAAAACAATAAGCTAGAATATTAAAAGTCATGGGATTAATATTCTGTAATAGACAGCTTAGGAATGATAGTATTCCAAAAACGACCAGCTATCCCAACTGTCCAAATGAAACGAAGATTTATATAAAGAAATGAGTTTCATTATAATATAAAGCTTTGTATTTAAAACAATAATTATTAGTTTCATTATTATAATTATAAGAATTGCAATTAATTATAATCTTATCAAATTCCTATTTGAAATCTAATCTAAATTATTTCAAAAGATCTCTAGATATTTCCATATAACCCTAGAAACAGTTCCTATAACATTTTGAGTATTATTTCTATTTCAAATATCGATTCGATAAACAATTGTTAATATAACATTCAGAGCTATTGCCATAGGTCAGTTTATTGGAGATATCAACAATATCGAAATAATCGATGCCTTAAAGGAGATTACTATCAATGAAATACTTAAGATTGTCTTACCAAACAAATATCAAAATAATTGATAAGAGCTCAATACTTTCCTTTTACAATTTAAAATCTACTTTCAATTCAATAAGGATAAATTCACTATCAAGAAATCCAAAAGCATATAGACTATATCATACCTTCAAAATAAAGCAACCAAATAGATTCAACCATATTTGCACGATTATTTCGAGTATGACGATAAGGATCGTATACAATCCACCCGAATAATCTTCAATAGTTTTGAAGGATTTAAGACAGAGATTTGTAGAATCTTTGGAAATTCTAATAAATTAGAGGTAGTAAAAGATAAGATCTTCAATTTCAAATAAACAAAATCAATATTGAAATATGCTATGGAATTTCGAAGATATATTGGAACGATTAAATGGGATGAAATTATTATTATAAATCATTATTGTAAAGAATTCAAATCAGAAGTTAGATTAGAATTAGAAAGATTTGTTGAGAGTATAAATTTGAATGATTTAATTCAAAACTTCATTGAATTAAATGATTGTTTCTATAGATATCAATAAAGCTAGAGATTATATAAACCCTAAGGAAATCAAAAGCAAGGGTGTTATTGTAAAAATAAAAATAAATCATATTATAATTTATAGAAATATAAAAACCTTATAAAACTAGATGCTATGTATTATATAAACGGGAATGATGATTTAGAAAAAAGATGAAGATGAAAAAACAACTTATATTTTGAATATGGAAAAGTAGGGTATCGAATAGCAAATTGTCAAAGTAAAAAGATAAAAGGAAAAAGGGGCAATTTCAAATCTAAATTTGGCAAAAACCAATTTAATGCCATCTTTGTTATTTCAGAAAACTCAATTAAATCTGAAAATATTAAGACTTTCATTGTTGAGGAATTTCAATAATTATTAAAGAAATTATTACGAAATCAAAAGGGTATAAATGTAATAGATTTATAAAAATAAAAGTATTACAAAACCTTAATATTTTTTATAATAGAAGAAAGTTATTAGGACGAGATAGAAATAGATTATGTTATAATAAATTGGATAGCCTATTATAATGAATTCTATAGAATCTATCGATTAAATAAAAAAGCAATTGGATGGTTCCCCAAGAAAAGGAAGATGAAGAATTATCAGAATAATATAATATACAAGGATTTAATTCTAAATATAATTTCACAAGAAGTTTGTAAAATTATTCAACAATTAAATACTACAGAACAAACAAAACAGATATACTACAAGGTTCAAATAAATGGATATATACAATCAGCCATAATAGATTCAAAGATTACAGGAAATTTTATTATATCAGAAACTGCAAAGTACTTGGAAATATTACTTCAAATGAAACAATATTCTTATCGATTATAATTAGTTGATGGATAGCTAGTAGGGTCTAACGAAAAGATTTCGTAGAAAACAATTCCAATACGAATAAATATAATCTAATATATAAAGGTTATATAATTTGATATTGTGCTATTGGATCAACAACAAATCATTTTAGGAATGTTATGATTAAAGGTACATAATCCGAAAATAGATTGGGTATAAGGAATTGTAATATTTGATTAATACAAAAGCGGTTATAAGGATATGTTAGAGGTATCTGTGAGATATAACACATGTCAAAAAGAATTGAACGCAAACAATACTGGCGATGTAGGATATCCAATCTAGGGTCCTTTATTAAAAGTAAAGGCCAATATATTTCCTCTACAAATGCAGAAGCCAACGATATGGTACGAAATCGCAATCGAGGTAAAAGAAAGGCTTACAATATTAGAATAATACAAGAAATATAAATATGTTTTCAAAAAACTAGAAATCCATAAGGCTTTACCGAAATACAAGTTATGGGATTATAAGATAATATTGGAGGAAGGCAAAATGTTTATATATATTCCAATTTATTCAATATTAGTTGATGAGTTAAAAAGGCTTAGAGAATATATCGACAACAATTTAGCTAAGGGATGGATTAGGGAATCTGCATTTTAAATGGCTAGTTCAATTATATGGGTATTCAAAAAGGATGAATCCGATAGATTAATTATAGACTATAAAAAGCTTAATGTATTTATTAAAAAGGATCGATATCCATTTCTATTAGTTATAGAATTAAAAGATTGATTAAATAAAGCTACAATATTCATCAAAATGGATTTATATAATAATTATTATTTGATTAGAATAAAGGAAGGTGAAGAATAGAAAATCGCTTTCAAAATAAGATATGGATTATACAAATATCAAATTATACCATTCGGACTAATTAATATATCAGTTACTTTTATAAGGTTTATAAACAATGTATTATTATAATATTTGGATATTTGTTATATATACTATTTGGACAATATTCTAATATATTTAAATAATAAGGTTCAATATATTAAGAACATTAGCAATATCCTTGAAAATCTATTTAAAGCAGATTTGTTGTACAAACCAAACAAATGCGAATTCTATATTATAGAAATAGAATTCTTGAAATTCATTGTATCAAGTTAAAGGTTTAAGATAAGCAAAAACAAGGTTAAAGTAGTACTCGAATGGAAGTAGCCGATTACAATCAAGGAAGTACAATCCTTTCTAAGATTCGTTAACTTCTATAAAAGATTTATCAAAGATTATTTAGAGATTACTATATCCTTGACCATATTAACCAGAAAAGATCAAGAAAGTTTTGAATGGATTATCAAAGTATAGAAGTCATTCAATACATTCAAACAAGTAATAGCAGAAGAATCAATATTGTTGATTTTTGACCCAAAGAAAGAAATCATAATGGAAACGGACTCCTTGGATTTCATTATAGGAATAGTTTTAAACCAATCGGGTCAAAATGGAAAATATCAATCAATTGTATTTTATTTCTAAAAACTATTATTAGTCAAATTGAATTATGAAATATATAATAAAGAATTACTGGTGATAGTCAATACATTTAAAGAATGGCGAGTATATTTAAAAGGATCGAAATATATAGTATAGGTATATATAGATTATAAGAACTTGGTTTATTTTATTATAATGAAGTAATTAAATAGATGATAGGTTAGATAATCAGAGATTATGGCTAATTACAACTTTAGAATTTCATATGTTAAAGGATTAGAAAACGCTAAAGCCGATACTCTTAATCGAAAATTAGAATATCAAGAAAACAAAATGTATGAGTTATATGCTATATTCAAAAAAGACAGCGAATCATTGGTTTACAATGTATTATAGCTTGTAGCAATACATTTGTTGGGAGACAATTACTTCAGGAAACAGATTCAATTACACTACGATAAGGATGCTATTGCTATACGCATACATAAGATAATAGAATTAGGATTCACTATAGAAAATGATATTATATATTTTCATAGAAAAGTATATATTTCGAATCAAATAACCAAGGAATTTATAATAGAATAATATAGATTGCTAATATATGAATATTAAGGAATTGTAAGGATATTTATAAGAATATAAAAAATCAATTACTTTCTATAAATGAAAACAATAATTAAAGAAGTTATTGAAAATTGTAATACCTGTATATAAAACAAATCATTACAATATACTCCATATAATCAACTCCAGATCTCAGATATACCTTCTCAACCATAAAAATCCATTATATAGGACTTTGTAATCAAATTATTATTCTCAAAGGATTCTATTATAGGAATTGAGTATGATGTGATATTCAATGTAATAGATAGACTAACGAAATTTGCTTATATAATATTATTCAAGGAAATATGGGATATTAAGCAATTAGTATATATATTCCTAAAATATATAATAAGTATATATAGAATACTAGATAAGATAATCTCGAATTGAAACAAGCTTTTTACTTCGAAATTCTGGATTACTTTATTAGTATTTATAGATATCAAGAAAAAGCTATCGATATCTTTCCATTTATAAATAGATAATTAAATAGAAAGGATCAATCAGATAATAGAAGTATATCTTAGATACTATATAAATTATCGACAAAATAATTGAATAAAGCTATTATTTATGGCATAGTTTGTATACAATATATTGGAAACGGAAACCACGAAAATCACCCTAGTATGAGCTAATTTTGGATTTAATCCATAAGCATATAAAATCCCAATACTACAAAAAGTTAATGCCGAATCAATAATAGTACAAGTTGAATAGCTGAAAGATCTCCAAAAGCAACTAGCTCTTGATTTAAGATTCATATCTTTTAGAACAGTAGTGTATTATAATATGAAATGTAATATAGAATCTATACTTAAAGAAAAGAATAAAGTTTATTTGCTACAACGAAACATTGAAATCAAAAGATTAAGTAATAAATTCGATTACAGAAAACTAGAACTATTTAAGATTGATAAAATAATAGGAATGGTTAATTATTGATTGAAATTATTAGATATAATAAATATCCACCTAATATTCTATATATCCTTATTCAAATCAGTACCATCAGGAATGCCAAATGCGCCATTTACAAAAATTGAACTAATCAATTCAAACGCCATATACAATATCGAAACAATATTAGACTACAAATATGTCAGAAACAAGATCAAGTATTTAATCAAATGATTAAACTATCTATATTTAGAAAATATATAGGAATTCAAAAAGGATCTTAGTTACCCTAAAAAGCTACAAACATTCCACCTGAAATACCCATATTTACTAATAAAGCCTCAAGATCCACTTCGAACAATTCAAGCAAAAAAGGATCAAAGAAATCGAAGGAAGAAGAATTAATAGAAATAGATATAATATCAATATTTGCTGTTTTTTCCTTAACACACTTCTTTTCAATCTTTTTCTTTTCTAATCTTTCCTTTTCCTCCACCTTCATTAATTTATCGAGAATTTATAAACTATAATAAAGCATTTCAGATTCACATTTCAATAAAAAACATTTCTGCTTTTGTAATTGCAAAATTTTAGTTATAGCCTTTTCTTCTTCTTAATTCAATCTCTCCTTTTGTTGGGATAAACTTTCCCAATCATTTTCAAATGAATCTTGAATATTACATTTTTTACTATTACAAATGTATTCACTACACCACAAAAAATCAGAAAACAAAATAATATATTTACAATTAGTATGTTTGTATAATAAATATAAAGGCATTTCGAAATCTTTCTATTCAATAAAACAAGCAAAACGGATTTGTTCTTTTCTTTTATTAGTATTTAAAGGAGATATAATAAAGAAAAGAAGAAATACTATAATTATTAGATATACAAAAAAGAAGATGTATTAATATAAATGCTTGGGATAAATGCTAAACTAAGAAGGGGATAATATTATAACGGATTAGTAATAGATTATAGAATTATCAATGTATAGATTATAATAGTATTATAGGCCTTAATGATTCAGCTATAGTATATCAAAGGATATTAGATATCTAAGAAAAGCCTTAGGTATATATATAGTATTAGTTATAGGATATTCTAG
The DNA here is from genome assembly GCF_000143535.2 of Botrytis cinerea B05.10. Classification (NCBI taxonomy): domain Eukaryota; kingdom Fungi; phylum Ascomycota; class Leotiomycetes; order Helotiales; family Sclerotiniaceae; genus Botrytis; species Botrytis cinerea. The sequence goes on from NC_037311.1 coordinate 2,768,509, forward strand.
AATCTTAGAATACAGTTTTTAGGATAATAGATCCTAAAAAATACTAAATATAACTTTACAAACTTTTCGCGAAGTTATATTAATAAGATCCCAAGAAATTAGTTTTAGAACAAAACAATAAACTAGGATACCAAAAATCACGGGATTAGTATTCCATAATAGATAGCTCAAAAACAACAGCGCTTTAGAAGCGACCAGCTATCCCAGCTATCCAAATAAAACGAAGATCTATATAAGGGAATGGGTTTCATTATAATGTAGAGCTTTGTGCTTAAGATAATAATCATTAGTTTTATTATTATAGTTACGAGAATTGCAATTAGTTACAATCTTATCGAATTCCTATTTGAAGTCTAGTTTAAACCATCTCGAGAGATCTCTAGACACTTCCACGTGACCCTAGAGGCAGCTCCCGTAACACTTATCCCCTGTGGTAGTAAAGTTAATACTTTCGATAAAAAGAAATTCAATATAAATTCTTATACAAATTTTTATATGTATATTATATTTATAATATATTTAATTTGTTATTAATGATATAGTTAATTTATTAATAACAAATGAAATCAATATAAATTGAGATTCGTTTAATATTGATTTTTAATAGAAAAAAAGAAAATAGGGGTTTTGAAGGGTTTTAAAGATTTTAGGATTGATATTAGAATTGTAGGAAAAATGAATAGAAGGGAAGTAAGTGTAAGAATTAGAAGGAGAGAAGAAGTGAATATAAGAATTAGAATGTGGGTGAGAGGTATCAATTGAAAGTTTAAAGGAGAAGAGAATGAAAGATAGATTATTTATTTATTTTATTTTTAATTTATTTTTCAATTAGAAGTTTTATTATTGTATATTATTATATAGATTATGTTGTTTATATATATTATTTATTTAGTTTTAATTTATATATTTATATTTGATTCAATTATTAATTGAATTCAATATAAATAAAGTATTGATCATTTTAAATTAGAATTCAAGTTAGAATTTAAGAATTTCATTAAATCCTTTTGGAGTAAAAATTTCTAATCATTTATAAAAGAAAAAGCTTTTTAATTAATACTTTAAAAACGCTTTTTTCAATGTATTATAAAAATATTGAATATTTTTTGGGATTGATAAAGCAGCCACTTTGTTAATCGCGGATTCTGTCACCACAGGGGTCTAGAAGTATTCGTCTACTGTCTCTCTTCTCTGCACTCTCAAAAACCCCATTCCTCGAAAATTGAGCTGCCTCCGCATACAACTACCTATTTATAAAGTATACTGTATACACTCGTGAAGTGGCTGGCTGATTAATTCTTGACAGTAATTCGTTATCGTACCCGTAGGTACTGAGAGCAAGTAGCAGCACAATGGGTGCCTATAGCGACATATTTTGGAGCTGTTTCCCGTCTTACATGCACACCTCATCACATCAAGCAATACGGTGCCACCCTCATCAAATCATCGCCTTTCCTCTGCTTAACTCTGCATGCAGCCGGCGGCCCGTTATAACGGGCCGTGGGGGAATAACAGGCCAAGCCCCAATGTTGGAATTCCTATCTCAACATGCATGGATAGTCCATCAGAAGAATGTCAGTATCTCAGCCACTTATCCTTCCTCCAGCTGAGCATGACATTTAGATTAAGCAAAGCTTCTTTAGGTATCCGCTGCATATTCGCAGGTCTAAACAGGTCTTAGTGTGAAATAATCATATTGCACATATATATGGAGGTAAGTATGTACTGTACAGTACAACAATCAGGCCATTCGTCTCTTCATAACAAAGAAACCAACCTTTCTTAGCCTGCCCCAAAAACCAACCTCCTAAGCAAAATCCGTACTGAGCAAAATGCCAGGCCAAGGTTCAGACAAAGCATACTTGTCACAATTCAAAAACAACGATGGCGGCCCGAAATACGATTTCACTGTGGCAACGTCACTGGAAAGCATCAATGCAGGCCTCAGAGAATTCCTCACTGTGGGCAATTCACCGGCGTTGAGGTTCTGTAGATTCTTCACTGACGAGGGAGTGGAGTATTTGATGGAGTGGGAAGATGTACTCAAGATAACGAACAACGTTGATCCTTTTCAAATCGCAAGCAAGGAAGGCAAGGCTTTTAAAGACGATCCTACGATCCAGCTTCTTCATGACAAAGGCTTCTCATATGGGGTTATGGTTCAACCCGGCATTCCTAGTTGTTTGAGTGGGCGGGACTTCAGGAACTTTGCCATTGTCAACTTTGATAGTGGGATTGAGAGAGTTAAGTTCAAGCTTCTGTTTGAGGATGTCATTGTTGTTGAAGACAACGCCCATGTAAGGGCTGGCAAATGGACCCGATGGACACAGGCTGATGAGGGTGACGATGATGCTTGGTTTGTTGAGGCTGATGTCAATCTTACGATAAGTGCTCTAAGCGACGAGCTCGATACGCCTTACTTCAAAAATCACCCCGACGAGAGAGACAAACTTATGAGACAATTGAACAATATCTCTGGAACAGCATATAGTTTGGAGCAGCTATATTTTGACCTCAATCAAACCGTTCTCTCACCTAGTTCGGCACTCAAATATTTGAAAAGCGGCGAGGAAGTGTTACCGACCGGGTCGGCTGCTCAAAAGGCGGCGGTCTCAGCATATAAGGATGGCTACGAGAAGATTGCCAAATCTCAAGGCGAGCCACTCGTCACCGTTACAGCTGTTGTTCAAACCAAGGATGCATCGGACCTGCAGATGACCGCATTCGAGCGACAGATTAGCAAACTGAAGGATAGCAATGGGTCTGTGATTCAAAATCCGACCAAGCTCCAAAAGGCGGCAGCTACGCTGGACTACCTCTGCACAACCAAACCAGGAGCAGGTCCTCCCAGCACCAATTCCTTTAATTGGAACTGGGTGACGGAGAACGAAGTCTCTCTCAAGCACGGTGTTGTTGCGATCAACCGGAACACTATCGCCAAGTATTTCTTGAAACAGTTGCTCGATCCGAAAATATCAGACAACTCACTGCGGAGATTCTGCGTCAGGATACAGCCCTATTGGAGCAATGGTGGATATGGCGTTCCTGTAGCGCCATTTCAAGAACCGGATTCCGCTATTGTTACAGACAATGGGAGGACAGTTATTCAAGTTTCCTACGACTATAAGGGCAGAGCTGACCTTGATGACTCCAGACTCTATTTTGACAGCTCATATACTTGCGATGTTTCTTTCTACGACAATATAATAGAAGTAAAGCACGTTAGCAAATTCTGGACGGATTTCTCGGTGTGGGGGAGTGTAGGAGCTGGCTACTTTATTTGGTCTGAATCAACCGAGTCGCTAAGCATATCTGTCGACTCTAAAGGGGAGCTCTACACACAATCCAATTATGATCAAGTCATAAATGATAAGCATGATCACCTGGAAGACACACACGACAATGTAAGGGGGTGGAGGAACGGGGTTCTTGCACAGTTATATCCTTTTACACCCGTTTTGAATGTCGGGAGCGTCAATAATTTCATCTTCCCAGCTGCTCAGACCTTTGCATTCACCAAGCCTCTCTTTTCGGTCTACCAAGACCTGGTGTGCGATATCAACTACTTATCGCCCTCAGGTCAGGCGGTGCAATCTCAGTGGTCACAGCCTCAGCAGCGCCTGTTGAAGATGGCAGCGAGGCCCTCAACAATCGAGGCTCCAAAGGACTCGCTTGCGTGGTCTTGTGAATATATCCATAATTACGTAGGGGGCATGCGAAAAATGGCGCCAACGACAAAGCAATTTTTGGCACTGCAGAACGAGGAGGGCCATGGGATGGTCTTTGAGCTCGACAGCGACGGAGTGTTGCGAGTGTTTTTGGAGAAGAGCGGCCAAGCGGATACGCCTACCGGGTGGCAAGTGGCTGACTTATCAACTACTACCCTGGCTGCCCGCTGTCCAGGAGGGGTTGTGACGAGGTTTGACGTTGCCCAAAGTGAGCTTGACGGAAGTATTGGGCTCATGATGGCAGTACGTGCAGCTGACACCGACGTGCTCTTCACGGCCTTACATAAGAGTGCCTACTACACCGAATGGGTAGATAATCCGGGATGGAAGAAACTGGAGTACGATGGGACATACCAGACGACTACGGGTCAAATCCACCAAGCGCTTACAACCAAGATCACAATTTCTGGCACCTACTTTGCAGAGATCGGGGGTGGGCAGTATTTAGTTGTTGATCTGAATCGACCCGAGAACGGCAAACCCCACATCGAGCGCTATCACATTGTCGACGGCGACTGGGTGATCCATCCAATTGGTCTCGATGTCGAAAGCGATAGCTACCTCTCTGTCGTTGGACGCATCAAGCTCTCAAAAGCCGTGGAGGCGACGGAGCGGCAGGTAGTGAGCGAGGCACATGGGAAAGCACAAGCTGCTGGTCAGAAGTTTGCAGCTAAGCCAAAGGATCGCAGCAGTGACGGTCTCTACACCCTAGGAAGAGCTGGTTCTAGCGTGCAGTTTGAGTTTCGACCATTGGAGAACGATTACAGCGATATTGTACCGCCAACTGTGCGCCTCCTTCAGTGTCCTGGAGGTGGGAAGATGCCATCAGCTATCACCGTTGCGCGCCATAATGATTGGGAGAAAGACCTCGATCGATATGCTTTCACTGACGTTTACATCGTTGTGGACGATACACTTTACCGGCTTGATAACGCTGCACAGATGAGTAAGACAGATAGGTCAGTCGCGATCTGTACGAATGACCTTCTCAGCCAGACCACGATACTCCTGGGCACAGTTCGTCATGGTATCACAACTATTTGGGGTCGTAATGAGGCTGGAGATGTCTTTTATGTAGCCTGCGAGGTCGAGAACCTGCAGAACCCCAATTCCTGGAGTGTTCCAATACCTATTCTCCGGAAAACGACCAACATCGCCACTTACGCCAATCGTGTTGACGGTGGCAATACGATATATGCTGCACTTGAGGATAGTACCTTCCAGCGTCTAACCCAAGATCCATTGGTCAGCAAGCTCTGGCGAGCTGATGGGATGCAGATTCCAGCGCGAGAGGACGTCATAACTCCTTCCACACCAATAACCTCCGTGACTACGACTGTGCGAATATCGTCGTCTCCAGGGGCAAAGCCACCCACAGGAAAGAATGCTGGCAAGTCCACAGTATATCTACGAGCCAGCTCCCGTACTCCTGTCTATGTGAATGGTATCTATCATGTACTGGAAGCATTGAAGACTAGCGAGGTGCTCACCGACCTACTTGGTGTGTTGACTATTGTCGAAGAAACACCCGATATGAGCGCAGCGATCCTCACTGTGTCGCTAGATAACTTCCAGACCCAAACTATCATCGACCCCACACAAGTTGCCTTCGAAAAGCTCACTTCGCTTCAAACTTCCGATGAACTGAAGAAGGCGAAAGTTTACCGGAATCCCATAGCAGGAGGAATTCGATCCGACTCGAAGCAGGACCTGCTCATTCCCAATGGGACCAACGCAGACGACGTAGACGTTATCGCCAAAAGTCTTGCCTTGATTGCTTCGTGCCGTCAAACCTTTGGAATTATACCGGGTGCTGCAGCTCCATCTCTGCGCCAGAACCAAAATCACCAGATTGTAGGGTCAGGATCCGACAACCAACGAAGTCGTCTCTCCAAGGACAACATAGCTAACTTTGCTTGGTGGAACCCCTTGGACTTGATCCCTTCCTCGGTCGGCGACCTTATACGAGGCTTACTCAATGGCGTAGGAAAGCTTGCAGGGCTGGTTTTTGATGCGGCCTCTAACGTGTATCATCTCGTGGTTAAGGTGGGTAAGTTGGTATATCAGGCGGTGCTTGATACTGCAGAGGCATGCGTGAAGGCAGTTGTGTGGCTTTTCGATAAAGTCGCAGGTGCGGTTGAGGATGCTGTGCGTTATATCCGATTGCTACTTGAGTGGGATGATATCGAGAACACTAAGGATGTCTTTCACCATTTCACACTGCTCTTCTTAAAACATCAGGTGGATCAGATCCCAAAGCTTCAGAAGGTTATTGACGATAAGATTCTTGCTATGGAAAAGAAGGTAGCAGGTTGGGCCGGAATCGAAGGACCTAAGAACAACTGGTCTGGGTTAGGTGAGGCCGGAAATCAGACTGCCGCTGGAGGTAGTAGCTCCGACCCCAATGAAGGCCAGACATCATTGTCCCGAACACTATCAAGTGCTTTCTCGAACAACGTTGGCTCGCTTGCTATCATTGGGGACGGCCCATCCATGAGCGAAGCCAAGAGTCTAATTACTATTCTTCTCGACGCCATTTCGAGTGAGGGCGAGGTCTTAGGAGCTGTCATTGGGCAGCTCAAAACTCTGGCCGAGGACTTTAGCTCTTTGAAACTCGCAGACATTCTCAAGCGGCTTGTAGGAATCATTGTCAACGGTGTTATGGGGAGTGCAAAGGTTGTGATTAATGCTTTGCTCAATGTGCTCCAGAGCATTGCATCGACGCTGGTTCAGTTATTGGATACGAAAATTTACATCCCAGTAATCTCAGATATCCTCGGTAAATTAGGCTACCAAGGATTCTCATTTCTCGACCTGTTTACCTGGATCGCGGCAACAGGCTATACAATCGTCTTCAAGATTACACATGGTAAAGCACCATTCACCAGTGGCGAGTCCAAAACCATCACCGGTGCCATAGATTGGAATGCCCTAAAGGGGGTGGTGAATTCCGTGTCTACAACAGGCGAAAATATAGTTTCAAAAACGGGTGCAGGTCTCAAAATAGCTGCAATTGGTATGGGGGCTCTTCTCAAGGTCCTGACAGCTTTCGTTGCTCCTCTTGAAGCAGAGACCACAAGTGGAGATACTCCCGTTTCTACTGCAAAGATGATTCTCGACGTTCTAGCCGGCGGGACAATATCGGGTGTAAGTATGCTTGTGCCATCCAACCCTATCAAAGACGAGATCGTCAGCAACATCAGTGAAGCTGTCTCTGGAATAGAGTTGCTTGTCTCGCTCATGTTCTCCAAAAAAGTGCAAGCACAGCTTGGCAAGGTGGGAGGGACAGGAGTAAAGAACCTCCAAGCATCCAATGGTCGTGGCGTTGCTGCCATTATCAAGGCAGTCCTTGTTATCCCAAAGCTCTTCTGCACGGTATGGCATACGAATGAGCTGGCGGCGTTAGAGGATAGCGCAGATAAGACAGCGGATATTCTTGGGAGGGTCGCTGAAATTACTGGATTCTTGATCACTGTCACATATGCAATTGCAGTCAATGACAAGGATAAAGAGAGCCAGCAGATCTTTGTTATTGCTTTGGGGGTGGAGAACTTTGTCCTTGCTGGCGTGTTGGCCTATGAAGCGGGGAAGCTTGCGAGTAAAGGAGTCAGCTCAGCCATTGCTACTCGTATGATAAAAGAAAGTGCTGCGATCGGAGGAGCACATGGCTTTCGCATTGAAGAGCTTGTTTTCAAATCAAATAAATAGTCACTTGGTAGATAGTTGAGGATTCAGTTTGAATTGTTTGTTGTTTAGCCTAGGTCAGAGATGGAATTTTCTGAATAATCCAATATTTGAATACGCTTCATTCTGTATGAATTAACTTTTTATATCTTGTAATCAAAGACTCGGATGTATACAAATAAAGTATATATCTAATTGGCCAATTCTTATACTTCTGCATCACGAGCTTTCTTGCAATTACACTTCGATGCTAAATTGCTGCAGCATCTGCGCTGCTTCTGAATCTTGGGCCTCGATTTGTTTCAAGGATAGATTCCAAGTCGAATATAGAGTCTTGTTTTCATATTCTTGAGCTTCATCGCAATACTGAGCTAATTCATCCCAGCTTTCTTTGTATATCTGTAAGTAACATCCAAAACTGTCTACTATCTGGTATATATATACTCCAGCTGTAGCTAATGCGAGTGGTAGTCCGTCGAGACGAACCACTACAAGACATTGCGCATTATAATCTATTCACAGCAGATTCATCGGTTAGTTAATTTTAACTATTGTACTTAATACTATAGATAACATTGTTTCGTAACCTTCAGCTAATACCTCGATAAGGCACTAACGATATGAGAATACTGCTTATATCACGATTCCTAGCTCTTGTAAACAAATCTTCTCCTCACCTCTACCATCATATAACTCGGCCGCCATGGAAATTTGTATCGCACTCCGCACCACTGAAAGTATTGCCAATACAAAAGGTAAAGGCCCGTAGAATGAAGCGAAGTAGTCCGAGTATTGCACATGAACACGATGGAAGATGAACTTCTCTAGGAAGACTTTTGAATACAAGTTTAGTCTTGTAAGCCGAATTTCGCTATAGACATACCGCCCATCAACATTATTATTGCTATAGTGTTCCAAAAGCGCGATAAAATCGCAAAATTTAGGAAATATAATACGCAGGAGTTAGTTAAAGCTTATCGTCGATAGCGATACGAAAGTCTGATTTATATTTAGACTGCGCAAAAATTATTTATGCCCGTGGATAATCTACAAACAATCTGTTCCACAGATTATCTATCAAAAACCCTATTTGCTCTATAGATTATCTATCAAAGTTTGAAAATTATTTGCTTTATATAAATAATCCACAGATTATTTATAAATTATTTATAACTTTTTTATAATATCTATAATTACTAGCCGTCGGAGAAAAAGAATTTTACAGACTGTGAATTCATAGTAGCTTTTTTTCTATTTTTTTTTAAGATATATAAAATTTTAATTTTAATTCTTTAATCTTTATGGGGGCCAGCCCCCAAGCCCCCGATCCTCGCTACGCTCGAGATTTAATTATAAATAATACTAATCTATTCATATAATTTAATAATTTTATCAATTAAAATAATTTTATTCTGGTATTGATATATTATTTATAACTAATTAGAAGATATTTTATAAATGTGATTATATAATACATAGAGTAAATTTCTATTTGATTTGCTTTTACGAATCTATAATAATAATAATAATAATAATAATAATAATAATAATAATAATAATAATAATAATAATAATAATAATAATAATAATAATAATAATAATAATAATAATAATAATAATAATATGAAAACACTAATTAAAATTCTCAAAGTTCGAACTGAACGATAAAATCGTCATTTACATAATAAGTAAGTTAATAAATCACAAATCAAAACAGAAACAAAAAAACATTCTCACAAAAAAAAAACTTCTCAATATTCAATCAGCTGAATCACCTCCAAGAAAGAAATCTCTTTCAAAATCTCAAAATCTCAAAATCCCAAGTATCCAACTCCTACACCTCCCCCCTTTTTCCCCTCCCAGAAAATCCTCTCCTCTTATAATCGCTAGTAAATCCACTTTACAACCACACACACACACACGCACACACACAAATACTCATACCTACAATCCTCTAAACCCCATCCTCTAAACCAATTCCCTCTCATCTCAACCCACAATTGCTTTTCTTTTCCTTCTTTTCCCATCCCTATAATAAAATCCATTATTGATTTTGAAAAATATCAATAGAGTATAAATATCCATACATTCTTTTTCCCTCCTCTCTTTTTCTCTTCTCCCCAACCTCATCTCTCCAACTCCCATTTCCACTCCCATCATTCTCTTCTTTCTCTTTCCCTTTCCCTCTACTCTCCCTCTCCCATCATTAAATCTACATCTATATTTCACATCATATCACATCAAACCATATCATCCATTCCATTCCATTCCATTCCATTCCATCTCCCCATCACACCCTCCTCTATCCTCCATCCTCCATCCAAATCTCCAAATCTCCAAATCCATACCCCTCTTCCCCTCCCCTCCTCACCTCACCTCTCCTCACCCCACAACCCCAACCCCAATCCCAATCTCAATCTCAAATACCATTCTCACTGACCAAACTTATTACCCCATCCCCTCCCCTCCCCTCCCCTCCCCTCCCCTCATTCTCTTTTTTTTTCTTATCCTCTCTCCTTTCCCTCTCCTTTCCCATCTTCACATTTATATCTATATCTATATCCCTAATTATCTATACCCCCCATCATCTAGGTATATCCCATATTATTCATTCCATCTCCCTATCGCACCCCCTCTCTTCTCTCCCCTCTCTTCTCTCCCCTCTCTTCTCTCCCCTCTCTTCTCTCCCCTCTCTTCTCTCCCCTCTCTTCTCTCCCCTCTCTTCTCTCCCCTCTCTTCTCTCCACATCAATAATTTCCCCTTCTTCTCCCTTCTTCCCCCTTATATACCAAACCCTAATACAATAATTCCCAATAAAATAATCCCCAGTAAAATAATCCCCAATACAATAATCTCTAATACAACAATCCCTAATACAATACTCACATTCACAAAAGCAAATCCTCACTCAAATCTCTACAATTTCCCAATACATCAATATTTAATCTTCTTATATTCTCACTACCCTTTATATACATATATACATCCATCCATCCATCCATATATTCATACCATGAATCCCCCCCAACAAAAAAGATTCTCAAAAGAAAGAGAAAAAAAGAAGAAAAAAAGAACAAAGCTCTGTATAGCACACATAAGACCATACAAATTCCGAAATACACCAACCCAAATTCTCCATTCCCTTACCCTAACAATCCCTTATCAGCCCCCTCATTCTTCCCCCTCGCATCCACCACCACCTCTCTCGCTCCATCCTCCTCAAAAACATATCTCTCCCACCTCTGCGTCACCTTTCCACACCACGGATCCACCCACTTCGTCCACGCATTGGCCATCGCATACAGCGTGACAAACCAAACCAACAACATACTATACCACCTAAACCTTCCACACATATGAAGCACCCCCCTCACAGTCTCGCCCTTCTCATTGACCGAATCCTCGGGCATCGAAACTCCATACAACATCCAAATCAACGACGTTCTCAAAAGCGTGCCATGAATTAAATAAACCGCAAACGAATTCTTTCCAAACCAGAGTAAGTATTTATTGGCGAGGAAATCTTTACACAGCGGAGAGAAGTGAATTCCGAGCGCGATCAGATCGAGACCGAGGCCCGAGTAAAAACGAGGAACATCAGGATCGTGAGGGAAAATCCAGAGAGAGAGATTGTAGAGAGATTGCGACCAGGCTTGAAGTTCGGGTTTTCCTTCGGGATACGAAGCGAAGATTAAACCGAGGACAATAAGTGAGGGGGCGAGGTAATAGCGGGGCCACGTAACGGTTTTGAGCCAGTCGATGTGGGGTGGATGTTGAGAGAGATCGGAGAGAAATGTTCCAAAGAAGAATTGCATTCCGAACGCAGCTGAAGGGAGAATTAGTATTTGAATCATGTCCCAAGAGAAAAGGTGAAATGGTAAAGAATCATGGAGTAATCCAATCAGTCAATTTCACAACTGAAGAAAAAAACTTACAATCATTCGCCACGTAAAAATAAACAAACAATGCCATACTCGACATCATTCTATATCTCGCCTTCATCCCCGCCGTCCCCAACATAAAAACATAAACCATCATTGCCCCCTTCAGCAACGGCAACAAAGTCCACTGATTCCCATCATAAATATTCCATCCTCTCGTCCACGTCGTGATCAAATGATACAGCAAGCTCTTGACCGCATCCCCAAAATAAGGCGTGATATCCGGACTCGTCGCTTCAATCCACCAACTATCCGATCTCTTCGCCACCTTGTAAATTCCAAACTGACACAAAAACCAAATAATCGTCGTCGCAATTGTGGTTGGCAAAACTAGACGCGGAACCCGTCGAAATGCCGAACGAGAAATCGTATTGAAACATGCCGTTTGATTACCCGCGCGGCATTGACGGATGGGTTTCAGAGCGCAGACGTATCCTGTGACGAGGGAGAAAATCGTGACCCCAATGCGACCTTGAGGGAGAATGCGAAAGATGGGAAGCTGGAGGAGACGTGGACGAAGTCCTTCGCCGGAACTGGGGAGGAAAAGATCGGGATCGAAGGCTCGTGCGATATGGGTTGCTACTACGAGGAGGGATGCGATTCCTCGAAGACCCTATTGTTTGATTTTGTTAGAGATGATTGGCTGATTAATTGGTTGGCTGATGGATGGACCGATGAATTGATTGAGTGACATGATGTGATGTGATAGATCAATTGCAAAAATAAGCATCCAAGGAACGAATATCATAACACTTACATCAACCCATTTCACATTTTCCGTCTTGTTCGACATGATTGTGACGCTGACGATAATTTGACGATAGGTAAAAAGTAACCTTGCAAACTTTATAATTACTCAAACTCCACCCTCATAGACCGGCGATGCATTCGAGTGCGACAATTGTAAAAGAATTCTTTCGCGCAAATAAATGAGTGAAGAAAGAAAGGAAAGAAAAGTTGGCCGAGAAGGAAATCAAGAGACCGTGTAGGTAGATCTCTAAGAGACCTGGGTAGAAAGATACCTGGCTGGGTAGAAGATACCTGGGTAAGATATCGATCTAGATCTCGATATAAAAGAAGAAGCCAGCCACTCTTTCTTATCCTGTTTTATCTGTACCCCCCAACCGTTTGCCGCAAATGAGGCAGGTATCGTAACCTCGTCAAGGATAGAGAGATGAATCTTGTGCAGCCAGATTTCTCAATGTGTAGGATTTTCGAATAAATGAGCGTGGAGAGACCGAGCAGATGCGAGGTGAAGAAACGGGAGAATCGAGGTAAAATCAAAACCAAAATCAAAAAAAAAAAACGAAACCGGATGGAAGATCAAATGAGAAGCAGTCTCGGTTTCAATCTACTCCAAGTCAAATCGGATCCAGATCCCACTCCAATCTCTAGGTCTTGATTATATACGTCCGTCCCGGTAACACATGAAGAAATGAAGAGAAGGTCGAGAAGGAAAAGCGGATCGATGCACTCCCACACAATATGAGACGAACGGAGTTTGTACGATTGAAGGCAGGTCGGGAGACAGGTAATGTATGTATGTATGTATGTATGTATATACCCTTCCCGGCATGTAGCTATTTATTTGGTAAGGATATGCGCATCTATCTCGTCTACCTACTGGGTAATTAAAGCAAATCAAATCAAACCAAATCAAACCAAATCAAATAGATTAATCAATCAAGCAACCAACCAACCCAGATCAGTCGAAAATCGCCCAAGGACATTGATTGCGCTGCACAGGAAAAACATGTAACACGCACGCATGTCGGATCACAAGCATAAACGGTAAGGTCGAGGGATGGCAAGCTCCGTGAGGCAAGTTGCATGAACAGGTTTGATGCGAAGGAACAGCCACGGGAGGACATGTACGTCGGATGAGAATGCAAAGACTGTAAGCTCGAGCTAGCAGTGACGGATGGAGATGTACCCAGATAGGGAGGTAGGGAGGTCGCGAGTAGGGAAGGAGCTAGCTGGGTAGTTGATTAGCTCGCGCGAGGTCTTGGTATCTCTTGGTATCTCTAGGTGTCTGGTAAATGAATGCCGGGATTCTTATTTCTGTTTTAACTTCTGGGGTGGCTAGGGTCTACGTACGATGGACGATGCATTCGAGGAGTGGCTATCTATTCCTTACATCACGTCATTGGAAGATGGAGGGATGTGAGGGAGGGAGGGAGGGGATGGTGTTGGCACGTAGATGATTGAATGGAGTTGAGTGAGGTCGGGAGACATTTGAAGATGCTTTGTCGGTTAGATTATGAGTGGATGTGATGTGAGGGAATGGGAATGGGAATTACATGAAAGGATGTGTGAAGCACGTATGACATATATCTATACATCTATAGAAGTAGAAGTAGAAGTAGATGTGAACTCAGCACAACTAGCTAGCCACTGCTTACCCGTCACTCCGACCACCCCCCAATGCCCAGGTACGTAGCGAGATAGCAATCGACCATGGCGATTATCATATCCCATCCCATCCCATCCCATCCATCCCGTGACGATCAACAGACCGATGACAAACACCCAAGCGACATGGATATTTATAGTTAACCTCCGCGCACACAATTGCTTCCGACATCCGACTTGGAAGTTCTTGATTCGCCCATACCCACGTCTCCAGGGCACGATTCTCGCAATACCAAGAGATGAAGAAATGAGGGCATCCACATTTTGGACTTGGACTTGGATGGATGCAGACTTGGAACATGCAAGTACTCTGTGCATCTCATCCATTCGATTCATCTGGGTATTCGACTGGTTACTGGTTACTGGTTGCTGGTTGCTGGTTACTGGCCACTTGGAAGATTGTCTCTGTGTATTGATGGGGGCAAGCCCCCAAACCCCCATAGCTCGCTGCGCTCGAAATGTTGAAGATATCGAAGGATTTCCTTTTCCAATACTTTCTTTCCCCTTAGTCTGCCCCTACGGCAGTAGCCCCCGGAGGGCCAGCGGAGCGTCACTCAATCAAAGCGATTCCAATCTTCAGAAGCCTTCATTTTGCTTCTTTTCTTCTCTTGTTCTTGGAGCTTTTATGAAACATGCTTTAATTGTAGCGCTTGGAGGTCCAATTCTAATTCTAGGCGCTCAACTAACATTCCGAAACATCAATTCATACTTTCCTACCTGTCTAGTATCTACCCTCCCCAACTAACCACATCTCGACTAATAATACGAGTACCGATGCTAAATCCCTCTAGCTCTCACACGATGCGATAGATAAGATGATGAAATCGGGTCGGAGCGCAATTCAATTGAAGGAGGTGAAGCAGGAAAGACGGACACATCTAATCGCCGATCGAATGAAAGGAACAAGAAGAGAAAAGAAAAGAGACGGACAAATATGAAGGTACACGCCGTTCGCTGTCAAACGTGATTAAAGTGGGTTTGCACAGGAGGATACTTAGTTACTTAGTTACTTATTACTAACGTTATACTTGAAAGGGAATTGGATTGGTGTCAGGCCAGGCCATGCCAGGGATATTCTCCAACTTTTTTTCTTCTTTTTTTGTGGAAGGGAGAGGGAAGTTTGTCTTTCATTTGGGCGTACCTACATCGTATCACGTGAGAGTGTGTGTGTGAGGGTGGTGTGGGGTCAGTCATTGGGGTTGAAGAAGACGGAGCCATGTAGAGAAAGGTTCGAGAATATCTATTTATATAAGTAACATCTAGAATGTCTGTTTCAGCACACAAAGTATACTTTTTTACTTTTTGCATCTTTCTCCCTCTCTACACATCCATCCATCCATCTATCCATCCATCCATCCATCTATCAATCCCATCACCCATCACCCATCACCCATCACCACATCTCCATCTCCCCATCTCCCAGTCTCCCGTTCAGTTCATCCCTCACTCCAACTCCCAACTTCCCAACTTCCCAGCCCCAAACCTCAAACCAAACTCAAAAATCCCAAACCCCTATCCAAGAACCAAGAACCAAGAACCAAGAGCCACACCCTTATTCACACCAAGACCCGACCAGCATCCCCTTAACTTATGCATAATAATTGAAGAACGGCTCATCCCATCCCATCCCATCCCGTGCACCCACCACTCCCTCCTCCTCTCTCATTAATTGCAGATGACATTACGTAACACAGCCATCGGAGATTGAAGATCACAGATGATTAAAAGATTTAAAAGATTCAAAAATTCAAAAGTCAAAGATTGAAAAATTCCACCCCCCTCTCCCTCCCCCTGAATTCTCACACACCACGTGAGTAGCTCGAGTAGTACTACTGACTGACTGACCAAATAACTAATAACCATCTATCTATCTATCTATCTACATCCCAGCCAAGCTAAGCTAAGCTAAGCTAAGCTCATCGACAAAGAAACAACCGGCCGAAATTGAAGAGTTCAAAAACATGCATGGTTTTGGTTTTGGTTTTGGTTTTGGTTTTGGTTTTGCTGGTGGGTGTGTGTGTGTATGTGTGTGTGTGGGTGTGTGCACAGTAATAATAATTACTCATCTTCGGCCGCTTTTATTCTTCTCCGAAGAGCGAAGATGGTTGTGATTATTCATATGTGTTACCCCACATCATATCCGTCTGGTATTTTACTGTGTGGTGGTATGATGTTGTGTGTATGTAGGTAGATGTGTATAATAATTGATAGATGGATGGATCGATACACTGATGAATAGGTAGATTGATTATGATAAATGAGTAATAACAAGTAGTTATTAGTTATGTTATTAGTAATGTCATGTAAGTAACTAACCTTATCATCATCATCATCATCATCATCATCATCATTCTTATTGACTGTCTAGACTAGTTAATGAAAAAGTACAATAAGTTGAGTAAACCAATTATCCTCTCTCTCTCTCTCTCTCTTCTACAATAAATCACTACTGGGAATGAATAGATACAGATGCGAGATTCAATCAATCGATACAATATTCAGTTAATGTATATTTATTATAATCGATTTACACACGAGTTATCATACTTATAAGTTATGTATATATACTTCGTATCCGTATCTGCAATTCTGTCGATCTCTGAGTTGCGTAATTGAATTCGTGTTGTGAGTAGTTGTATATATGTGTATCTCTAACTTGGTTATATATATATATATATAACTCGGTATTATAATAAAGGTACATAAGTATACAAGTATATATACATACATACATACATACAAATGAAAAAAAAGAGGTAATCTTGATTGAAAACATCCACTTACTCACTCACTCACTCACTCACCTATTTCCCCATTATATTCATTCATCTCTCGTCCTCCTTAAGCTTCACTCACACCTTCCACATCGTGCAAACCCCAATTTCGAATTATCTCTCCCCGGATTCCATCTCATTTATCCATCCGGCTCTTTCACCATCCCATCCCATCCCATCCCATCCCATATCCGCACACCCACCTAGTCCTCTATCCTCTATCCTCTATCCCCCATCCTCGTACTCATACTCATACTCATAGTTACTAACTAACTTACAACCCTAATAATACCAATACTAACACTAATACAATAATACAACACGCCAATCCTCCATCCCGACCCCAACCCCAACCCCATCTCATCCGAACCGTCGATCCATCGTATCCGGCAGAACCACCTCCCTCCCTTCACCATCCTCGTAATCTCGGTCCCGAAATCGTACCGACTTTTCATCTTACCTCGTGATTTGTGTTTTGCTTACGCGTATTAGTGTTGTATCGTATCGTATCTCAGAGTAACTTGTGCGTCGATGAGCATATGAGTAAATTGTGCGATATGATAATGTGAAATAAAATCGATCTGTCTATCTCGTGTTCAGTATAAGATATAAGGAAGAATAAGTAAGTATAGATAAGTGTAGTGTAGTATAGTGTAGTATAGTGTAGTATAGTGTAGTATAGTGTAGTATAGTGTAGTATAGTATATCTAAATTCACTTCTTTTTATTTATAATCAATATCTCTTATTCTTTTTCTCATTCTCATTCTCATTCTTTTCAATATCTCTTATTCTCTTTCTCATTCTCATTCTCATTCTTTTCAATATCTCTTATTCTCTTTCTCATTCTCATTCTCATTCTCATTCTTTTCATAGACATCAAATAAAAGTTCTAAAGTTATAAGTCAAAAGTCGCGAAAATTAAATAATAATATATATTAAAGCTTCTTTTAACTATATATATATAATATCTAAATACCTACTTATCGATATCTTTCTTTCTTTTCTTTTCTTTTTTTTTTCTCTCTTTTCTTATATAAAGTTCTATTATCTATCTGTCTTTCTACTTTCTTATTTATAATTATACATAATCAGTCACAAGTAAGTAAGTAAGTAAGCCTACAACGCGTAATCATAATCATAATTATATACTGTATGTATAATCTACTCACTCACTCGCTTCTTTTAGCTAGCGCTTGCTTGCTTGCTTGCTTGCTTGCTTGCTTTATCCGGGTTAAGGGGGGGGGGGGGGGTATCCGGTTAAAGGGAGGGGTACCTGCATAAATAGCGGCTTGGCTTGGCTTGGATTGAGTTGAGAAAGAATGTGTGTATCCGATAGGTGGGTGGATAGGTAGCTTTGTGAGATTTTAGAGCTTAGATCTTGGAATGATTTTTAGAAGGGATGGAGGGAGGGAGAACTTGTGGATTGGATTGGATTGGATTGGATTGGATTTCAAATTTTTTTTAATTTTTTTTCGGTCTGGTGATTTATGAGGGATGAGAGAGAAAATGGATGGTGTGGTGGTAGATGGATAAATGATGAAGGATTTTGAATTGTGAGGAAAGAAGAGGCGTGGAATGGAGAGGAGAGAGGAGAAGAGAAGGAGATCATGATATCAAAGAAAAGAAAAGAAAAGAAGAAAAAAAAAAGTACTCATCACGAGAAATACATACTAATTACAAAGTATTCCGAGTTTCAAGATAAAAGTAAAAGTACCCCAAGTATACTAGATAAATAAGTATCTAGAGTCTGAAAATTTCACAGTACTATCTGTATCATAGTATGTATGACCTAGTGCTTTACAAACAGAGTGTACCTGTTTGTTTTTGCGATGACGATTGCGCTGAGGGAAGGAAAGGGAAGAGAGGATGTACATGTTTATTACTCATATATACAACAGATTGAAATTTTAATGAATTTTAATTGATTGATTGATTGATTGATTGATCGGCGTAGGATGGTTTTTGAGTGCATGAGGATATATATCGTGATTGAAGAGCGGGAAGACAAATACATTGGTATATGTAATATTCAATTCTATTCTCTTTTATTTACTGGAATCCTGGTTTATTTATTGATTGATTCGTCAATTCATTCCAATCTTCCTCTTGGTACAACTTGGATTACGTGTATTTTTGGGCTCTTGTTATGGTCTTGTTCATGTTCTTGAAAATTAGTATGTGTGTTATTATTTTGTCTGTTTTTGGAGATGTCGAGAGGGATGTAAAAGGATTGAGGTGTTATGTATATGAGTGTGTGTATATATAAAGAAAGAACTTTTCGAAAATTGGTAGTAGGCAGAGCTTTTGTTTGACGAGAATGAGAATTCTGAGATTGAAAACTTTGTATCCTCTCGATGTATATTCCAGGAGTAAAACTTATGGTGTGGTATTTAGAGAGGAAGTTAATGAGAGGCTTGTTATTGATTCTTCTTCTATAGAATAAATTTTATTAGGAAAGTGTGAGAGTTAATTAATGTTAATATGTGGGGATAATCGTTTTTTGTTTCGCTTGGATTGGGAGATTAAAAGGACAGAGGAGAAGAGAGAGGGAGAGAGAGGGAGAGAGAGGGAGAGAGAGGGAGAGAGGGAGAGAGAGGGAGAGAGAAAGAGAGTAGGAATTTCAATTATAGATGAACTAGCGGTGTGATGAATGATTAAGACGTGTGAAAAGAGTTGAGCTGTAAAAGGATGTGTTATTCTATATCATGCAGTTGCAATACATAGTTTCGGCGAATGATAATTATGATGAAGAATTTCTTTTGTCTTGATGTAGGATATTTACCTGTAAAGCCATTCGCACGAAAATAAATCAACAATAGTATGTTCTTGCTTGTTTCTTTCTGATATTCTTGGAACAAGAGAAAGAAAATTTATGAGTTTCTATACTCGCTTATTGTCATGGACAGAGATGTAGGTCAGAGTATATGATGCGATCTCGCAAAAGCAAAGAATAAGGATTTGAGAGTCCTACCATTAACAGCATGCCCGAATCCTCGTGAAGATACCACTTTCTCCCCAACTCTCACAATCCTCAGCCTAAATACCAATCGAGTTCATCCCCGGCGCACTCAATAACTCCCCTTGCACCCCCCTTCGCATACCCCAAAATCGCCTCATCACACCCCCATGATTCCGAAACTGAACCTGCGTCTGTTCGACATCATACGTGATAATTTAATCGATACCCTGCGTCGCCAGACAGAAATTTACATTGTAGATCCCGCTCCAGGACCTACACGTAGTAAACCGAATAACGGAAAGATAGAAGATATCGGTGTAGGCGCGGGGAGAACGGGCGCCGTGAGTGACGGAGGCGATTTGAGAGTGTATTTCGGAGATGTGTTGAAGTTAACGGGAGAAGATTCCTGGGAGATTTGGATCAAGACGTCGAGATTGGGGAAGAGAGGGGTAGAGTCATTGGTGATTTCTCATCTTCGTCGGAGGTGGCGAGTTCATTCATGGTGGAACCGAAAGAGAGACCCGTGAGAATGAGGCTGCGGAGGAAGAGATTTATGATTTCTGATGAAGTTTATTAGAGAAATATTGAGTTTTCCCCGTTCATTGTGTTAAAGACTAACTTAATGCTTGCACAAACATCATCAAAAAGTGGGGTTGACATTTTTATTCTCAATTGAGGAGAAAAATAGGATCACTATATAAATTTCCTCTTCTCTTCTCTTCAATTTCACTACTCAAGCTGTTCAATTAGTCCATCGTCATTCGAGATACACACTCTGTATAACGAGAAATAAGACGGAAGGTTTGATAAGTATTGTTTGAGGTAGGGAAATAGAGAGGTGGATAATGGAAGCGAGAGATGCGACATACTAATAAGTAGTACTGGTGGGGTAGTAGTAGTAGTAGTAGTAGTAGTAGTAGTAGTAGTACCCGACGGAACCAGTATCCTTGTATTACAATGGTACGAGTGACGATATGATGTCAAGGGCTGGAGATACGACGTTTATGGGAACGTAATTGATATTGGAAAGAACTGGTATGTATTTGATAGGATAGAGAGGCGCAAAGTAAGGGTTTTGAATTGATTGCTCGAGTGGAATTTTGAGTTTGAAGATCGAAAAATTTGATTTATCCAATAGGCTGTTGTGTAAATACATGACTTAAAATGGGATAATGGGTTTATGACTATATTTTGTGGGTTTTTATGGTGGGTTTAGTCTATAGTATGGGTAGGTTTCTAATAAGGTACCATGGTTTGGAATGCGGGGAGATAAATATAAATCTTTAAACCAAGTTTAAAATGTTTCTCTTCCTTGATCCCATATCTTGTGTTTTTGATGTGCTGGAGGCTACTAGCTTGCCTGTCCTCTATTTGATATTTTAGTGTTACACATTGAGCCTTCAATAGGTAAAGGTTAGAAACAGAGCATGAAGCTGAAAATTAGATAGAGGGCAAAGAGATGGGAGAAAGGAGTGAAGACAAATTAAGTACACTAAAACTCCAGTAGTCACTTGAGTAAAGTTCAATCCCGGCATACACTTTTACATCATTCACCTTTTTCCATTTTTTTTTCACATTTCTCATTCATTCTTTTATCAACAGTTCAAGATCTTCAGCATATGAAACAAGTGTCTGAGCTAGTTTATATACCCTTTAGAAACCCATCAATTGAATGCCTAGAATAGAACCAACAACAGCGATTTCAGAACCGATGAGCTTTTTACTAAGTATCTATTTCATATTCCAAAAACAAATCTATTTTTATCATCTCAGTAGTGATTATGACGTCTTCATAATAGGTGTGGTAAAATGTATTGTATTGGTTATCTTATTCTAGGTTTAGAGCTACGACAGCTATATGTAATATGCTTGTGTGCTAGCGCTATTGTACTAACGTGCATATATTCACTCGTACCGCAACAAAATCAGCATCCGGAATCTCCCTTTCCTCCGGATCTCGAACTGAAAAGAGAAAAGGATAGCTCTATCATAGAGAAATGAGCAATATTCTAGGAGAATTAAAATTGGTAAAGGACTCAAGAGAAGGCGGAAGATGAGGAGATCCTGAGTTTTGTATTTCCAAAAATCTGATGTTGATATCTTTTGAATACTTGAGGCTTGGAAGAATTTGAAACCCAAGTTCCACAAACTTGTGTAGAAAATAAACAGACAGTATTTCAGTTCAAAACTTGACTTGGTACTTAAACGATCTTTCCTATTTAAAATAGGAAAGAAATCTATTCCCCCCTTCATTTCCCTTTTCAAAAAACTGGTAGGAGAGAAGGAGCAAAATATCTCTAGTAGATAGCAAGGAGACATCGATTTCAGAATTAAAAAGGTTGAAAGAACGGACTTTGTGTTTGAAAAAGTTCTTCGAATTGTTTGAACATCGTAATTCACTTGAATTATTTGATAAGATGAAAGTAACGCTTCACGAAGAAACCAAGCGCTTAGAATGTTCGAACATTGAACTGATCGTTATGCGGCTAATCAAATTTACAAACTTCTCATCCATCCTTATCAATCCCAATTTTAGTTGCTTCGAACCAACAAAAACGAGATCACGCTTTCTGTTGAAAAGAGTTCTACCTTTTTCTTAAACTTATCATAAAATAGAGGCTTAATATTCCAGATTTACCATCAGTAATAGAGAGCATATGAGTGATTCCGCTATTATAGAACACCAGGTCCAACAATCTCAACGGGTGCCGGTCTGATGACATGCCACTACCCATATTTTCCAAGGATTTTTTTCGTTGCGTTGATAAAACATGACTGAGAAGTTTTGTTTCGTGGTTTGAGATTTCGTTTTCTTCAATGGGGCAATTGACTATGGCTGCATTGGACTTAAGTTTCAGTAGGGCTTCTGCTTATATACAAAATTGGCTTTTTATGCGCTAGTTGACTTGGTGGAGCTAGAAACCGGTATTAATCACGTCTAATGCTCTTGTAAATCTGCTACTACCAGGTGGAAATGACATGGGTTGTGGTTTTCGACAGTACTCACATCTTGGATCAATGAATATATAGGGATATCCAAAAGTTTCTTGATCTTTGAGAAGAGAATGACCAAGAAAGGGGGAGAGAGCTGAGTCCAGGCTATAGGATCTGTGTTGAACACGGTGAAGATAGAATCTTCGTGAATGCCTGCCAGAGCCAAGTTCTGATTTCAACAGAGTTTCTCCTTTGGAGCAGACTCTTCGAAAAAGTTTATGCGCAACAGTCAATTGATGGGAAAGCACCAAGAAAGTGATATGTTTCAATGGCTAGTCGCGGAATGTGGCTTTTAGCTATCGGGCAGTTTGAGACGTTGAAGATATACCAAAGAAAAGTTGACAGCCCCCTATTTCCTTTTCTAAAAATCGAGATAATTCTGGAACCACTCACAAGAAACTTGAAGTCTCGGGACTTCTCGAAATCTCAAATCAGTGTGCCTTGTTATAGGTGATTAAAATAATCGGAAATAGATGGTGACACCTTGATCATTGTATTTTTCAAGCTTTAGCATACTTGATTGTCGTCAATAGCATGT
This sequence comes from Botrytis cinerea B05.10, assembly GCF_000143535.2. Lineage (NCBI taxonomy): Eukaryota > Fungi > Ascomycota > Leotiomycetes > Helotiales > Sclerotiniaceae > Botrytis > Botrytis cinerea. The sequence continues at coordinate 2,791,540 of NC_037311.1, forward strand.
TATTATATGTTTGCTCTTTGATATGGGTCGAAGAGCATCCATCAATCTCGGTCTAATTTTCTTTTACGAGATTCCAAATAAGTCCGTGATTTGAATTGTTTCCGCAAATTGTCCTCTTCGCATTCCAATTTCTCGGGCGGAAGCAAACCCAACACCAGTCCGTCGGGATAACTGCAAAATCATCGTACCACTTCCTCGGAAGTTTTTTGACGGGGTCCATTATTATCTGCAGAATCTTCGCCATTAGGCAGGACTATGACAATCAATTAGACCGCCAGAGCAAGAAGATCATCGCTGGAACTATCAAAGACTAAACGTTTGTAGTTTGAAATACCAATGCGAAGGACTTTCAACGCGATTCCGGACCTCGGAAGTATTTGGAGTGTTGGATATGATTCAAAACATTCAGAAGCTTGAATATATCGAAATATCTCAACCCAGACTGCAGCTCAGACTATCGAATGTTATGACCATCATTGTGTCTGCAGGTGACGACATTTCGAGCTCTTACCTTGATCAACCCTTAATTTTGGGCTGCTGAGCTATTTGAGGCGCCAAAATTAATCTGATCGAGCAGCAATCACTGAAGTATTCGTATGACGAAAGAACCTAAGACGGGATGGAGACACTCGGGACTACTCAGGGCAGTAAAATCGCGCTAATCGCGTCTGACGTCTACAAATTTCAGATATCCATCTACCAGCCCACTCAGATGAGTTTTTCAGTGTATTTATTAAATTGGGCAACTTTAATTTGACATCCGAGAACGCCGAATCACGAAAGAAAGTTTTGTAGTAAATTAATGTATCAGAACAGATCCTGTAGCCGCATGGATTGGATGTAATGCTGTAATTTGAAAGGCTAAAGTGTCATTGACATCAGTTTGATCATATTGATTCAGCAAGTGATAATGGGAGAAGGATGGCAATCGACCTGGAAATGTAATACGAGAGATAGTTGTGATGAATTGGGTTGAAGTGAAGTGGAGAGAGTATACTATCACGTGATACAGAAACTAATTCCGTGCGTGACACTCCACTTTTGCAAGTCACTTCACATGCACGCAAACACACCTCAGACCACCGACACCAAGCATGACCCTCTAATTAGACTTTAATCGGTGTCAAGCTTAAACTTGTCACTTTACTCCATAAACAGCCGGTATACCGCTTCTTGCATATCCGTTCCTACAAGATTGACTTTCGAAAGGAACGACTTCATCCCCCAATCATTTCGTTTGAGAATGAGGGTGTGACCTACTGCAAGGGGCAAGCGATACGCAACCTTGTCGGTACTCACTACACCGTGGAAAGATGCAATCCACCAACTGGCTAAATCAGATATAAGCTTTTTCAATTCCATGCACAGAAGAGAACCCCCATTACCCCACCCTTCACACCAGCCACCGGGAGTGTGTCCTTATCCGGCAAAATCAAGGGTGATGATTGTCCAAGCCGATATATCACCTTCGCTTCTCCTTCCTATTACACTCAAGCTTTTTTAGGACCCGCTTGCAATCTATTGTCTCCGGAATATATTATCCACACGGTACTTCTACAACTTGAAGAACCACCACGTTTCTTCTCGGTCCTGCGTTTCCTCTTGTAGAATGTAGTAGGTAATTTATGGGATTACTTATCACGAGTGACCAATGCCAATCTTAAACGACCAATGGCAACGTGCCCAGAGAAGTTTTTCCGATTGGAGATATGCCCAAACGGGTGATTGTCATGAATATGGAATTCGCAGAGTCATGAACTTTGAATAGTGGGCAGTTGGGTCCGTCATATTAATTGGTCTCACCAAATCAGTCCAACGGATAGATATGTAAGCTCAGATATGTAGTTATAAAGATCCTACATGTCCTTCTCTGTTGGCTGTACAAGCACTTCATACACACATCTATTAATCGCTCTCTCCTCTTAGTTACAAGGAAAATCCAGACAAACTTCATCATGGTTGCCTTCTCAAAATCATTACAGCTTTCCCTTTCGGTCTTGGCATCTACAGTCATTGCCATCCCTACACCATCACAACTTGAGTCTCGGGCCGTTATCGATTCCGATGCCGTTGTAGGATTTGCCGAAACTGTTCCCAGTGGGACCGTAGGAACAGTTTATGAGGCATATAAACCATTCCTTAAAGTCGTAAATGGATGCGTACCATTCCCTGCCGTCGATGCATCGGGTAACACAGGGTATGTCCTTATATCTTTCTCTTCCACACGATTGCTATTGAGTCTCTAACATATTTTAGTGGTGGTTTGTCACCAACTGGCAGTAGCAATGGTGGTTGCAGCAGCAGTACCGGTCAAGTATATGTTCGAGGAGGACAAAGCGGATCAAACTACGCCATCATGTACTCCTGGTAAGTTCTCTCTAAACTTCTCCTTATAGATCCAACCTAACAAAATCTTAGGTACATGCCAAAGGACGAGCCCTCAACCGGTATTGGTCACCGTCACGATTGGGAAGGTGTAATTGTCTGGCTCTCCAGCGCCACCGCCACAACTGCCGACAACATCTTAGCCGTTTGTCCTTCCGCCCACGGAGGCTGGGATTGTTCCACGGATGGCTATTCCCTTTCTGGTACCAGCCCTCTTATCAAGTACGAAAGTATCTGGCCCGTCGATCACTCAATGGGTCTTACTAGTACTGTTGGTGGAAAACAACCTATGATTGCTTGGGAGTCTTTACCAACTGCTGCTCAAACTGCTCTTGAGAACACCGATTTCGGTGCTGCGAATGTTCCATTCATTCCGGCTGTTTTCACAGACAATCTTGCGAAGGCTACTTTCTAGACTTTGTGTCTTTATGTATGAATATAAGGGGCTATATTCTGGGAGTCTATTGGCTTTTGCCTGTGTAATGTTTGATATTTAGTATCTGTTGAAGGCGTGAGATATACTACACTCACGTCACTTCGATTTAATAAAAAGTTCTTTGTTTTACCAGAAATAATCATGGTCGCCTTGTGTGAGTATAGAGCTCAAAGTTGCAACTAATTCTTAGATTCTAAAAGGAATAAAGTCATGGTGGCATGTGATGGAACGGAACCCTGATTCCCAAATCATCATCCACCAAACGAATATACCTGAAACTCAAATCGCTCTTCCATATCCTAATCGGACATAACAGTCAACGCCCCCTGCTACCGCAATTCAGATCTGGGAATCGAAAATCTTTCCAGATTTCAATATTACCTAACTTATTCAGAACTGCAATATCTTAGCATTTTCTCAAGTGTCCGAACTTCTTCGCCTGTCACGTGAGTATCCCCTCATTCTAAAAGCGATACAAATATCTCACATCTTTTTTATGTTACAACTAATTTCCTATCGTCGATTTCATCCTCGCATGCATCAAACTGACTGAATCCGATGATTATCGCTGCATCGATAGCCTCATTTATACGGCAATCCAGATATTCAGATATCTTGCAACATCCAATATCCGCCAAATTCGCAGCTTCTACTCGATGGGAAGATTCTCCCTATATAACCATCTCCTGCCGCATTAATACATCCTATATTCTGCATGTTAGAAACCTACCCCTCGATACCAGTGATCTCGGGAATTGACTCCCTCCCGCCAAAAATACGCCACTACTTTAAACCTCAACCCCAATCACAATTCAGACATCCCCGTTCGAACCTCGCCTCCATGTCTCTCTTAGAAAGATTACAAATAAAGCACTTCGCACGTCGCACACCATACTTCATACCCTAAAATCTCATTCTAAATGTCGATTAACCTCTCACATCTACACACTCAGCTTACTTACCTCTGACGATGGCAACATGCGTCTAGCCCGACGGAAGGGCGATATGCATGAATGAAAGGAGAAGAGAGAATTAGAAAAACAAATATAAAAGAAAACATCAGATGAGAAAAAGAGTTAATCCAGATGGGAAACGTATAAGAAAGTAAATTGATACACTAATGCTGATACAAATCGGAAAAAATCTACTTTTTAATGACTGACAACTACCTGCAGTGTGGATTCTTTCCCAAACAAAACTATCTCATGAAACGATACATCGAGCCCATTGGAGAAAAAAGAAACAAGATATAATCATAGAGAGCAAACAAGAAGACGAATGCAGAACATGAATAAGAGAAAACAGGATTATCAGAAGGGAACTAAATCAAAACAAGAAATTCACATAGCAGAACACATCTCTCTTTTCCTCTCTCTATTTTGATAGCTATACAATTTTCCACCTCTCCCGTCAAGAAACAAAACCAGAAGCAAAAGTATTTCCAATCGACTCTCCTCCACGAAAAACAAGCCCATTACCCTTTATCCTCACACCACCCAATTTATCAACTCGTCCCTCCCTCCCCATCCCCCTCATAATTACCAAAACCCCTCCTATTAACCGAACTCCAGGGTGCCTCTCTTCCACTTTCAGAAGAAAATCCCCTCAACCTCTGTTCGCTCATCATCTCTTCTTTTTGTATGCTTTTAGGCAAGCCTTTCTGATCTTTACTAAATCTTATATCTCAGCCTAGTTTCTTTTCTGGGTGAATAGGTGATGAATTGTATAACAGGAAAAAGGAAAGGTGTTAGATTCTTGGAAGGAAGGAAGGAAAAGAAGAAGTATATACTCTGCCACATTACCATCCACAGCTATCGTGGACCAACATTCTGAATATATACTTCCTGGCATGTTTGAGAGGGCTTGATATCTTTTGATTCCTAGGTAGGAAAGGGGAGACAAAGTGCGGGTGTTGTATTGATGATCAAAACCAAATCTGTTTTCATGTGCTATGAGACACCAAATTTGGCAGGAAGATAATGTGTGGCCGGGCAAGAAAAAAGCAAAAAGAATAATTGGAGGCAGGTAGAGGAAAGTCGAAAGGAGAAATAATGATAGAGTGAAGAAGAAGGTCGGTAGAGAAGAGCTTAGGGAGAAATGCAAAGAAGAAGAAAGAGAATTGAAGATATAGATACTAAGTGGTAATTAAGAAAGAGGAAGTATAAACTTATACGGGGAAACAGAGAAGAAAGGTAAGAAAGAAATACAACGCCAGATACCTGTTTAAGTGAGATTCTCATGCCTCGTTGTCTTATTCTATTGATCTGACAACAGCAATTCACATACACATACATTTATCAAGTATGAGGAGTAACTAATGTGAGATACACCGACCGCAATGACAAAAAGGGAAATTTTTACCGCCAGCATTCATTCAAAAGTATCATCACAGATTGAAATTCAAATCGGCCACACCATTAAGTTCCTGTACTAATCCAATCAGTCCATGTCAGAAAAGAAGACAAAACATCATTCACAAATCACCATTCATGAGTAATGAGAGATTCGTATGCACACCCTCAATGTTATGTATAGTTAACTTCTCATTCTTTGGTTACCGCAATTTCGATAATAAGCAGCTGTTACACTATCAAGCGCGGTTGCAACACACACCGCATACGCTTACCACATACCTTCCCAATTAATCCTCCATTGTGCTTATTATTGGCAGTTTTTGGTGACCGCAGCCGCAGCCGCACATCACAAACCCTGCACATCTCGAGCCTATATCTGCAGTCTGACACATCGAACATGATTAATTATCGGAGCCGCGTACAACAGAATTAGTGCGCAGTAGTAGTTGATCATGATGATGGAACGCAATCGAAAAAGGAAAGAATGAACAGACTATTGTTTAACTTAGTGAGAGCCGCCGTAGATGCAGGCGGCTTTTTCTGGGATCGCGCACTGCGCTTCTGAATTTTGATTGACTCTACTGAGATCTGTAAAACAGATTAATGTGGACGAACCTATGCGACATTCAGTCCACCGGGTTCGCCCACCACAGTAATTCATGTTATTGGTGTGTAGTGGATGTAAACATAAAGCCCAAATAAAATGGTCTTGTATAGATGATTCGAATCAAATGATTGTCCAGTGTCTTATCGCAGACTCAGGACTTCCGCAATTTCATCGAATCTTCTTGGAAACGTACCTGCTTCTTAGCAGAATCTAGTGCCTTTGGGGATTCCTTGATCTTTTTATTTTCGACCGCCTGTACGTCATGTTCAAATCTCATGTGGGTATTTAAAATGTCTTCATCTCCATATGAGAGTCCGCAAGCATTGCACCTCAAACCAGTTGTATGGAAAGTGGTCAGATGGCGATAAAGATAGTCCCGACGAGCGTACTTTTTGGTGCAAATCGAACATCCGAATGGCTCTCCTTCTGTTTTATGTACACATCTCATATGTCGCTCCAAATGGCTATTCAAACCAAAGTTTTGATAACAAACTGAACAAGTATGTTTATCAGATGGTTCTCCTCCAACATTATTTTTGTCGCCGGAATTGGAAACAGGTTGCAAAGAATGGATACTTTTGGGTTTGGAGTGTTCGGAGGTGCGTGGAGAGTTTGACGACAGCAACTTTAATGGTTGAATCGCATCTTTGTTTTCGCTCAATGGTACATTCTTCTTTGGATGCTTAGGAATGACATACTATCTCTGTTAGTATATACAGCTGCCTTTCATTCAAGGAACTACTTACATATGGTTTTGCTTTCTTCTGTGACTGCGCATCTGCAGGCTCCTCCCGCTTACGCTTTTCGCTGACGACTGATCTATCTAAAGAGGTAGAGGTTTGAAGTAGTGATGGAAGTTTTCTACTAGGCTCCACAACAGCAAGTACGGCTGGTGGTGATTTTAGATCATCTCTGGCGGACTTGGCGATGATTGGCGCTTGTTCGTCTTTTTCACCATTCAACACAATTGGCAACAACGGATTCTCCAAGGCTTTCTTGATGGGTGTAATGTTTTGTGGGGATTGCTCGATTTTCGAGTTTGAGCTTCTGCGGAGTAATGGACGTGGATTGTCGATAGTACTTTCATCACTAGTAGCCGCAAGCAAAGATTCAACCACTGCCCTAGCATCGGGGTACTCAACGCACAAACGCAAAACTATCTCACCAAGCTGGTTGCCACTAGATGATGTGATAGCATCTGCTAGGGGGCGAAAGAATCGTCGCTTGTCGGAGTCAATTGATATGAGTATAGTAGATGATTGTGAAAGCTTGTCCTTTCTCAAAGGTTTTTGATTGGTCAAAGATCGACTTTGTGATTCAGTATCGAATCCAAATGGTTCTTGAGGCGAGACTGCATTGGCGGGGAGCTCAGCATCCGAATCAAGATTGGTGTCTGATTCATATTCGCCATCATGGCCTTTCTTGGTTTTGATATATTTTGCATCCCAAGCTTGCGGTACCGTAGGTCTGGCTGCTTCTAGAGCTTTGAGTTTCTCAGCCTTCTTCTGTTGTAATAGAAATTTGATATCAAGGTCAGCCATTGTGGCGCAATATAGATCTTTAATTTCCACCGGATTTGACAAGTCGAAAGATCGGCAACAGAATGTGATGTATCAGATAACAAATTCGAAGTCGAAGGATGATTATGTGCATGAGTTAAGGCCTTATACAGAAGGACGAAGGACGACAACAGGACGATTCGTAGATAATCTGGTGCTTCTTCACTCGTTCAAATTGTTGAACAAATTGGACAAAAGAGTGGTTGAAAGAAGATGCTGTACATGATAAGACTTTTGGACCAAATCGAATTGAATTGAATGAATGAAGAATCATAGAAGATGGCGAATTCAGATACCTAGTGAGCAGGAAAAGAAACCAACACAAACCAACACGTTGGTTGTCTTTCTTATCTCCTTGAAACCTTGATGATAACAAAAGAAATTATCTCATGCAGGTGAGATGGATTTTTGTCGCACTCACGTGTAAAATTAGACGCGATCTCAACTGTCAAACACGCGGTCACGAGATCTTCGGCCGGATGATAATCAGCTCCGATCATTGATCATTGATGATTGTTATGAATTAAGTTGGTCGTTTGTTCAAGTGTATTCTGGGAAATTTTGTGAATTGATTGCTTGATTCATTTTTTACCATAGAATTGAACATCCAGATGTCTTGAGGTCTTTTTCCACTGATACTTCCACTGATGCTTGGAGGAAACGGATACTCGATAGTTGTGCGAGTTCCTTCATCTGTTCACCTCTTCATCTGTTCATCCTGAGAATGTCTATTATTATATTGGATGCCACAATCTGCATACATAGTTTGATCCTAGGATATCTTCTTGGCGCATGTCATGGCAATGATGGGCCGAAAGTTGTGTTGCGGGCAAAGAAATCTTATCTTCCTGCCCTTACATACATTCGGATGTTCCATGAATCATTTTATTGGTGGCGTGATGGAGAAAAACAAATCTTCTGCTCAAATCGTTCTTTTGAGACCTGCCTATATACTGTGCTGTATGTCTTACTATCAAGTCCTGTGTTCTTTCCTCAAAAGTCCGCATCACGCTATTTTCGTTTGCGCATTCTTTTCATGGTTGACAGTTCTCAGCCATATTTTTTCCAAGCTGGTCTGAATCAACTTCATTTGCTCGTATCATTTTCAAGAGACATATGGGGGGTTTTCCACCCCTTGGTGGCTTCAAGAATTTGCCTGAGCGTTCAATTATTTAGTATTTCAATAATCTCTACCTTACTCCATTTCTTACTTGTCCTTCATTCTCATCATTCATCGTCCTTCTTTTTGTATTTAAACCCTCCATCGTTCTGGAGGTTCGTCAACGCCATCCTTTAAGCATCAATCGTTTTGCTCAAAGCAATCATGGCACCACATTCGTTAAGAGATTCCTTATTCTTTGCTGCCACCTTTGGTGTTGCAAGTGCAAGCATCAAATTAGAGGGTCGTCATCCCCAACACTTGGATCTCGCACCCCGTCAGGCAAATTGTCCGGCTCCAGTGACAGTCACTGTTTATCCAAGTGCTTGCTCAGCTGCGCCATCTTCTACTGTTCCAACATCTTCGGCTTTCCCTTCATCAAGTGCGGGACCTGAATCGATAACCACTACCGTACCAATCGTCTCTAGCCAATTGACTTCCAATCCTGCTGCGACTAGCAGTGCCTCAGAGACAACTTCTTCCGGTAGTAATCTTCCAGAATCTACTTCGATTCCCGGCAGTTCAGGAAGCCCCTCTTCATCAATTGGTCCTGTATCGTCACAGGGAAGTGTGCTTCCAACTCTTCCAAGCTCCGCAGTTGTATCAAGTCTCTCATCGATACTTCCTTCTTCGGTGCTCCCCACTTTCAGTATTTCGGAATCGCAATCATCTTCAGTATACATTTCTGTTAGCAGTACTTTGTCTTCCGTTGCTATTCCTTCCAGCAGTAATGTTCTTTCTACTGCCCCAGGATCGACCTCGGCAGCTGCTAGCACGTCAATTCCTGTCATTAGTAGCTCATCTGGGTTATTCAGCTCGTCAGCCGTGATTAGCTCAAGTACCCCTATCTCATCTGAAATTGTAGCGACTTCATCAATTGTCCTATCTTCAATTGTGGCTACTTCCGATATACCGGTCCAATCGTCAACCGCAATATCAACCGGATCGACCGTTGCAAGCTCTAGCGTTCTTGAGACATCTTCGTTCCCAGGTAGCACTGCTTCACTTTCTACCTTGGTCCCAACGATTGAATCCTCTTCATCTGTAGCAGCCAGCTCTTCCATGCAAGTAATTTCCAGCTCGGCTATCGCTTCGCAAAGCTCAGCTGTCGAAACCGTTGCATCAAGTCTCTCGTCTGGAGTTGCCAGTTCTTCGATTCCGTTGGTATCATCTTCGGCTGTATCTCAATCAGCCTCAAATTCTGGAAGTTCTGTTGATTCTGCATCTGCCACGTACTCGGCATCTGCTTCCAGTAGCTTAACTTCTTCCGAATCGGTAATTACTTCGAATACCTTGGTCACGTCCGAATCTGCTCAGGCATCTGCAACTTCTACCCCTCCAGTCATTTCCACTTCTGCCATAGAATCTAGCATTGTTTCCAGTTTCTCTTCCGGAGTTGCTAGCTCATCGATTGGACTAGAATCTAGCTCAAGCGTCCCCGTCGTCTCAAGTTCAACCTTGTCCGAATCAGCATCGGCGTCGGCTAGCTCGGCTGTATCCGAAGGATCTTCATTCTTATCTTCGGCCACTAGCTCTGCTTTCGAAAGTGGCACTTCCTCGGTCTCATCTTACATTGCTATAAGCTCCACGATCCCAGAATCCGTATCTTCGTTAGAGTCTAGCGCACAGCCAACGGTAACTTTGAGTTCGCTTCCAATAACTTCCGTTTTGAGCTCTGAGTCTACTTTAACACCTAGTAATCCAATCAGTTCATTTGTTCCAACCTCCACCGTTGCTGTATCTAGCAGTGCTGCTTCCTCGTCGGCTGCAATTAGCTCGAGTGCCATTGTATCCTCAACCCCTGCAGCTAGCTCCAGTGCTACCACTACCGGAACAACGATTACTGGACCAACTCAAGTTCCATCCATCGTTACTGCTGCTGGTGTATACGAGGAGATAGGATGTTTCTTAGACTCCACCTTCGATGGTTTCCCATTGACTCCACCTCCCATGCCTGTTAACAACAATAGTTCTCCGACTGTCACTGATACACCAGCTAGCTGTGCATTGTTCTGTTCCACTGCGAACAATGGTGGTCCATTCACATACATGGGAATAGAACCAGGTCATTGTTATTGCTCAAATGGATTCAATCTCGGTCAACCAGAAGGTATTTGCAACTTCCCATGTCCAGGTGATCCATCGCAATCTTGTGGAGGAAATTCACCAGCTAGAAGATTCGCAAGACGTAATGGTCCACCTTCAATTGTCGCTTACCAGCTTATCCCTGCCGCTGTGTCATCTTCTGCTATCAGCTCATCTTCTGCTACCTCCTCATTGGTTCAATCTTCCCGAAGTATCATCTCTTCTGCTGCTTCTAGCACAGTTCCTCAGTCTGCATCGGCTAGTCTCACTTCTTCGGCTGTTTCTTCTTCGATTGTCTCGAGTCAATCCTCTGCCGTTCCTTCCTCCGATGTATCTAGCATTGTCTCATCCATCGTCCCAAGCCAATCTGCTTCGGCTTCGGCTTCAGCCTCGGTATCTGCTAGCACAAGCTTTTCTGAAGTTTCGTCCAGTGTTTTGCAATCTTCATCCTTGGTAACTCAATCTGCTTCCGCCTCGTCATCTGCTAGCGGAAGCTCTTCTGAAATTTCATCCAGCATTTTACAATCTTCTTCCGTGGCATCTCAATCTGCAATACTGAGCACTAGTATCCTTCTCTCCTCGGAAATTCCAGTAACAACTTCAAATGCCGGATCCTCAAGCGTGCTATCTTCAAATATCGCGTCTTCGATTATAGCATCATCAACCGGTGTAGCCTCATCAAGTGGAGCCGCTAGCACTTCTACATTTGTTGAAACTTCCTCGGCCATTCCAATCAGTTCTTCTGCCGTTTCTTCGATAGTTCTATCGAGTCAAAGTACTATTGAGCCAACGACTTCAGCTGCTCCTTCCAGTGCTATCCCAACCACTTCTGCATCCTCTTCTGTTGAGCTCAGTTCTATTCAATCTTCGGCCTCTTCCAGTGGTGTGCCGACCACTATTGAGCTATCGGTCTCATCTAGTGCCATATCCACATCTGAGCCAGTTTTCACCAGTGCTGTACCTTCCAGTAGTGTAGGATCTTCAATCTTATCCAGTGAGATTATTAGCTCGTCAGCACTTCCTTCCAGCATTGTTGGACCATCCACTAGCCAAGCTACTGATTCTGCATCAAGCACGACTGAACAATCATCAGTTGCGTCTTCCGTACTTCCAGAATCTAGCACTGTTTCCAACAGTGCTCAACCAACCACCACCTTGGCTTCCACGACCTCCGAATCTTCCTTGGTCGTCAGCTCAGAATCTAGCACCATCCTAAGTACCGTGCTACCCACTACTTCAGCTGCCTCTACCATCGAATCTTCTTTGGTCCTCAGCTCAGAGTCTAGCACCATTCCAAGTACTGTGATTCCTACTACTTCAGCTGTTTCTGTTACCTCTGAATCCTCCTCGATCATTAGTACAGAATCTAGCACCATCCCAAGTACTGTACTACCCACCACTTCAACTGCATCCACCACCGAAATCCAAAGCTCATCCACCACCTCTGAGCTTCCCAGCAGTACATTATTCTCCTCGGCTGAATCTTCCTCAACCCTACCAACCTCCTCTGCTGCCCCATCTTCATTCTCCACCCGTACTTCCTCAAGTTCGAGTTCGAGCACCACTTCCACTTGTCCAGCAGCAACTATCACAAATGGTGGATTTGAATCCGGATCTTTATCTCCATGGGCACCAAGAAGTGATGGTATTGCCAATGCCAAGAGTAATGTTGTTATCAACAACCCTGCCGTTGCTCACACTGGTAACTCTTACCTGTAAGTATTTCCTTCCTCTTTCTTATCTTCATTCATCCCTTCCAAGAAACCCCAAACTAACACCCATCCCCTAGTCAAATAACCATGACTCAAGACTTCTTGTCCCTTATCCAACAAACCACAACCATTTGCCCCACCACCAAGTCCCTCACAGTCACAGCCTGGGGTCAAGCCGCCAAGTCCCGTGACTGCTGGCTCCAAATCTGTGTTAACAAAGACACTTATTGTTCCGTTCCCACCCCTCTCAAGAAGGGTAAATGGAAGAAGAACACACTCGTCTACAAACCCAAGAAGAACTTGGTTGGAAAGACAGATGCCAAGGTACAGATTTACACCGAGTGTAGAGGAGAGAGCGACGGTATGGTATTAGTTGACGACGTGGTTATCACCAAGACGAAGTTGAGCAGTAGAGAAATGACCCCGCAGTTGGCGCCAAGAATGGGGACGTTGAGAACAATTGGGGCTTAGAATTTTCTTTTCATTCGTTGAGAGGAAGTACTTCTGCAATTTAAGCGTGTACGCTAGTGTTGTTGGCGAAGGGGAATCTCGATAATGTGGGTGAATGGGGAGGATTAGATGCGATTCTTTTTTTGTTCTTCCAAGTTTTTTTTTAGATCTTGATTTTGGATTGAAGTTCTTTTCTTAGGAGAAACTAGGGTTAAGATAAGATAAGGATATGAGAAGCAATGTATGAGGAAAATATACGACGGATCAACGACTGTTTTTTTCCTTAATTAGCTTTATGAATTAGTTATGTATGAGATTTGGTTATTTTGTATCTCTAGGAGGAGTACCTTAATTTGATATGGTATTAGCTCTTGATGTTTACATTTGTTGATTGTTGATTAGATCTCACTTGTTTGATTATGGTAAACCCGCGGTGGGGCAGATGTCTGTGCGATGGAATAGTGCGAAGGATAACCCGGTACTCGGGTTATACCGCCTGACGGTTTCATGTGGGCCGAACTAGGCACGGCGCCTAAAGCTGCAAGGGGCTTGCGTTCACATCACGTCATTGGTCAGTACGGGGTCACGTCTGTTGTTCAATTAAACTTCTAATTTTGAACAACTGTCTGGTAAGTCTCTCATATCTTTCTAACAAATCAACCACACCACACCCTTTTTTTTTCTATCGTGTCATTATATCGTTATATCGTTTCTGCCCTTCACTCTATTCCATTAGCATTCCACTTCCTTTCCGTTACCGTCTCCGTTACCGTTTCCGAACTCCAATCGCGAAGCCCCGATATCCCATCTCTTTTGTCGACCTCGTGCACATAATCCATCTGTATATAGATCGAACTGCATAGCAAGTGCTGGTACTAGTACGAGAGCTAGTGCCCACCATCGTTTCTGTAGAAGGCAGCGTCGAAGTTCTGGATGTTGTTTCTCGTGGCGGTAATGTAGTATTGGGTGACGATTGCCTCATTACCACTGTGCGCCTGAGTGGGCGATGCGTAGGTGGTAGAGTGGTGAGGGTTGTTGCTATAGGCTTGGATGCGGTCGGTTGAGAGAGAGGACTGTTCGGCTGGGGATGTTTGAGTTGTGGGAGCCGAAGACGCAGGGGAGTTTGGACTATATGGATGGAAAATATGTTAGTGCATGCTGACGAATGTGTGGAAAGGTAGAGGAGAATGTGTGTAGGAGATATTTGGAGATGAATGTGTAAAGCAATCATTGGACAGAGATGTAAAAGGGCAAAAGATATGGATCGGTGGTGGGATGTTACCCATGAGGGTTGGAAGGGAGGATAAAATGATTGGATGGGCTGACTGATGACGAAGTTGGTGAAGCTGGAAGAATTATTAGAATGTAGAGGATATTCGAACAAGCAGAAGTAAAAAATCAAGGGACAGAAGTGGGTAGGTAGTGAGACCGATGAGAGAAGACCAAGGATGGAAGATTGTAAGAAAAAGATGGAACCAAAGTGGAGAACCAAAGCGAGGGAAATATGTCTATACAAGAGCGCAAAATGGCAGAGCATGGAAAAGTGAATGGTTAAAGCACCGGGCTGAATATAGGAGACGGAGTGTAAAAAGGATAGTCACATCAAGTGGATTATATGGGAGAAGGGACAAGTTCAACGAAAGCGTGCTGAAGAATAAGATAGAGGGAGTATAAACACACTCAAAGAAGACAGAGCCTTGTACTCCAGTATTGGATGTTTGACTAGACATGATGTCGATTATTTATGCGAGTGTTTCTTCCGTGCTGGAGATGGTTATATATAAGTTTCGGACTCTCGGAAGGTGGATGTCGTGGCAGGTGACTGTGATTGAGAAGTGAATGGTTAACTGGAAACCATCGCACAGTAATGCAGAGAGGGTTTATATAATGATTTGAGTAGGAAGATCTTTCTCTGACCTGAATAAATCCTTCTGCATATAACCTCTTTGTGCCATACCCGGATCTGCCCATATGAGCTGTGCATGAGCTCATGCACGCTCGGGGGTGAGCTATTCCATGCTCGGTAATCCAATCTTCTCAAACATCATTTGACCATACTACGACACCAGCCACGCTTAGTAAACCCAGGAGCCAATCGACATATCGGACTTTCTGGCACCTCAGGGGATAGCAATTGAATATTACTAAGGAATACTTTCGATGGCAGAGGCGAATCTTTATGTTGGTAAAATAAATTGTTGGAATGGGATATCTTCTGAAAGACTTCACAGCTCAATAATTGATTTGAAAATTCTCATAGGAGACAAAGTATCGATACATGTTTTCAGCTTCTATCATTACATTTGTGGTTGATTTGTGATTTCAAGTGATTAATACAATTGAAATACTCGATTCCAGCAGCTTGTTTAAGCATCATTTCTACACTTTGTATCTGTAATATTACTCTATAGGGTAACTCCGAAGAGAATGGTGCTAGTGTTGCAAACATGTAATCGTGAAAGCGAAATCATGGTCAGGGTAGCAATAAAGCACTAGAAAAAGGTTAGAACGATCTCCACGGGGGAAAAAAAAGCCGGTTGGAATTGAGAGCCGTGCACACACACCAAAATAATACACATTTTCTTTTTTCTTCCCCGTGAAGATCGTCCTATGCGAATCAAAACTCATAAAAGGGAAAATATTCACATGCAGCCACACGTTGACGAGGCAGGCGTAATATGCCCCCACCATCCTACCACATTCTACCGTTCGGATCGCTCATCATAACAGACCACCTTGCGTCTACATTGAATACCTATCAAGCAACCACCGAAGAAGACTACTGTACCGAATGGGCTTGGCGTGGTGAGCAATAAATCCCATACCCACTCACAATACGCCAGAAAATCCACAATGTATTTACAGTCCATACATCTGCATCCTTGTTTGATCGGCTTTTTCAATTGACTTCTAATTCATTATCCGGATGATTTCCCCAAGTCTTTTTGATCTTCGGTTACGAGGGCGATAGATCAGAAAAGAACAGGGTTTCACAGCATGCTATTAGATACCAAAGCCGGTACACCACAAGTTACCGAGAAACGCAAACTTCTTCTTGACTGTGACTTCGGTGACTGTTTAGGCTAGTAATTCATTCTACGATTTTCTCCTTGGTTGGATGAGAGTAGTCTGTCCAGATGGGCTGAGTTATTCAATCTCAATGTCACGCAATACTAAATCTTCCTTTTGAATCTTTCCTTTACATCATACGCAGATCCTTTGGATTGTATAACACATGGCCTCAATTTCAAGGTATAGGCCTCCAGGAGATAACCACCCCCCCCCAATCCCTGATTGATTCGAAAATAATTCGATCATTAATAAGCAACCAAAATGATCAAAAATATCAATGACTATGAAAAAGATCAGTAAACTCAATAATGTAAAGCGTTTTATCAGCGAAAAGGGTCTGAACTTTGAGATAATCTTTCCTTCTAATCATTTTCATTTTCCTTCCATGACCCTTTTCAGAGCCATATCTGGAGCGATCGAGGGGAGTACAAGGGTAGCTCTGGATCCCAGTTGTGTGTCATATCAGAATTGATAAGCAACGAAAAAAAGAAGGGGATTTTCTCAGGGCTATTGTCCAATTGAATTAACAAGGATCTGGATTGTAAGGATTGTTATGAGAAAGGAGTAGTAAATGTAGCCTCTGCCGAAAAACTTGTCAACGCCCACTACTGGGCGGGAAACTTTAGACGGACTGTGTCTTATTCGTGTACAATCGCTAAGGGGGGTGGTAGAAAAATGTATTTTGTTGTAGTGAACATAATTACCATTAGACCAGTCATACCCCTTGCAGCCCTGACATCACCGTTTATTCGTGGGTGGCCCCAGCAGATCATCCTGGACTAATGCACCCTGGATCGGGACCCTGGATGATGCACTCAATTTTGTGTCTCACAATCACTTGGCTGTTCTTAGCCAGCTAATTCCACATTATGTGCCCAGTCAGGCTAGCTCCTTCTTCTGTGGTAAGTAAGAACGAACCAGATTATAATCATAAGCAAATACTGTTTATTTAGCCGGCATCTTCACACTCTTTCTACAAATGAGAAGTTGATATTTTAATCCAATACATCAGATAGACCATACCCTAGTCACCAAATTCAGCGAACTCATTCCGAACCCCCTCCGCAGTAGAATATATCCGCGTGCACATTCATTATCCAGTGTCGAAACACCACTTGAGGCTGAGTCCCCACATGCGGCTTCTCTAGGTACCCACTCCAAAAAAGAGCATCCAGACCGTTGAAGATATTGTTGCTGAGAAAAATTAAACACGAGCCCCCATTGCATGTTTTAGATCCAATGAAATCGGTTGAAAGCTGCCTTGGTGCCGACTGCTTCTTTCAAATAAATTCTGGTTGAAGCAAAACAATTGAACGCGGAGTAAAGCTTAAGAGGCTAGCCCTAATTTTCACTCCAATATGAATCGATGGGGATTTTAGTTCCTACACTACGGAGTTGAGAAGTAGGCCATTAGAATCAAGATATTCGCTAGAATTGAAGGGTCTGTACTCAATTTACTCAAAGTTCTGTATCTAAATAAGTAGTTATACAATTAAGGGGTTCTCAATGAGCTACGGTATACAGCTGCGTAGTTAATGCCACAATTAATCCAACGAATATTCTCACTTTCTGGGATACAAAATCGCTATTTGAATTCATTTGAGATCATGTTTGTAAAGGATCTAGATCTCCTTTAATCCTTACCGGAGACTCACAGGAAATCATGTCAAAAGTATTTTCATTGATTGACTGCTCCTACCAAGCTGCTA
The DNA here is from genome assembly GCF_000143535.2 of Botrytis cinerea B05.10. Lineage (NCBI taxonomy): Eukaryota > Fungi > Ascomycota > Leotiomycetes > Helotiales > Sclerotiniaceae > Botrytis > Botrytis cinerea. The sequence goes on from NC_037311.1 coordinate 2,809,068, forward strand.
ACGCACTCCAGACCCCTGAACCGGAGCAGTGAATCATAGTACAGACGAGATTAATGTATAGCTCAATCTAGTAGTGCAGAAGCGAGGGTCCGTACACCGGGATTCAAGCCTACTACCCGACGATTGATCCATGTCTAATATGGAACGGACGTTTCCACAAACAAGGCTGGGCGATCTTATCATCTCATTACTTGAATTAGATCTCGTCGGTAAATTTTCTTCCGAGACTTGCTTCCAGCGGTGAATACCATTTAGACAAATTTGAAAGAGTTATTGATTATACATATTGGATCATTTAAGTGGTAGCACTTTCATTAGAAATTTAAATTGCCCAAAGTTTTCTCGCTATCGATAAGTTAATTGAAATTTTACACATAGGAAAATGTGTGTTTTATGCCAATATTCCTCGCAGCCCCAGATGAAACCTGGCTGTTCTGTCTCTAAGCTCACCACCAATATTGAGTTCCGCACTGGAAACAATAATCTTTTGACAACTGACTATATTTGTGCAACAGTTCTTGTTTGCATAAAGACCTTTGTGAGAAGTATGTGTCCTTTAAACCATGTACATAGCTACTGATTCATATAGCATTCTGTCTCAGGTCTATTTGATTGACCTCTTCACGTAAATTCCAAGTAGCCATCGCTAATCTAGCATCATTTATATTCAAGAACTTCTTATACTTACTCGCCATAGAATCTCACTCAGTACGGAAGCATGTGTGAGACTTGTCTGTGAGAGGCTGTAAAATGTTGATCATACTTGAGAAAAAAATCTATACCTAATCAACAGACCCGAAAGGTGCTGCTGCTGGCTTTCGTCAAGCACACTTATCTTTGAATCGGTCCAACAAATTCCACTACATAATTCGTGTATCCAACTTTGCTTTCACTCTTCCTCAAGTTCCAATACAATGAGACATCCAGCTTTGTCTTGCATAGAATATATCCCAGTATCATAGTAATATCCTCCTGTCACTATTTCCATTATCATTGTTTTGTTGAAAGGTCTCATCGAAGCCTTGCAACTTTTTATTTATCCTTGGCATTGTAACGGCAACAGTATTGGCCCCGGTGACATGATGCCGATTAATCGATGTATGAGGAATAGGGAAGTCGGGGTCTGTAGGGTAGGAATTGATGCAGTATTTTGTCTTCTGGTTGTATTTATTTATCGTATGCGGGTTTGACATATGCAATGTAAGAGACCGTGTGAAGGGGCGAAAACATGCAGTTCATTTCCGCGATATGTATGCATGCGCCAATATCCGCGAGGCGAATGCCGGTAGGGATCGGTTTATAAAGCGGGTTTCGGGTCACCGAATCAATGGCATCGCTATCTCTAGCACGGGTAAGATAGGTTTGAATTCAGCAAGATGAATAAAGCTGCATTCAGCCAAGTTTTTGCTCTTCAAATCTGGGTACGAAAGCTTTTTTTTGGGCCAAAATACGCCATTACTGGAAGAAATTCAAAGATAATTCCTGTTCACATATGCTTGTCTTGTCTTCGTTTCAATCCTGAGAAACATATAATAAAAACTACATATCCCACAACTTGGGATTTCGATCCGCCCCCTTTTTTTTCGTCGCCAGCACAAACTATTCCGTCACTACACTACAAAAAACTTTTCCAAATTTTGAGCTTGAAGGTGATCGGGCGAAACACTGGCGCAGTAGACATAGGAAAACTCAAGTCCGACAAAAACGTAATTGAGCGACTGCAACAGAACTATTTATCTCCGATAGAAATACAAGAATTGAATCCGACGTAAGCGGGATCGAGCGTTTCGATTTTTAACAGTACATAGTATTGTATTCTCACAATAGAAACTAGCAAGTTCAATGATACTGGGAGAAAAATATGAAGTTAGCTTGTGTGTTCATGCCCAAAGTATTGGGTTTCCGATTCCCTGCAGGACGATAAGCATCATAACTGTTATCCTTTGCCTGTATCTTTCAATCTCATTCATTTACATATCTTCAACACTAGAACATTCATGTGATCAGCCCCACTTCCCATATTGATGCCTGTAGTTGCAGCCACAGCTTACATACACAATTTTATAAGGATGATACCTTGGCTATTGTGATTTTTCGGCTTATCTTGATATTAATATCACATTTCACAATTGCTACATGATACTGAGCGAGTACACAATTCTGGAGACATCTCAAGAGTAGACGTTCCACAAAAGATTAAGCGAGTTTTTAAAGGGGAATCTTCGTATCATTTCTTAACAAGACATTTTCCGCTCAAAAGCAAACAAATTAAACTTATACCCCGCTACACGCCAATAAAAATGCATCCATAATTTTGACACAATAACGCTAGGCTTTTATCAAATCAACAGGTTACCTCCTCGCTCCGTCCGAGCCCAAGCTTCAATTTTTAACTGCCTCTCCTCCGCAACCTATCCCTATTCCAACGCATGATCCAAGCAATAAAACTAAGAGCAAGCATTACTCCGGTCATTAGAATCATTTTTGTCTCCACCGGTATTGCCATCAAAAGCTTCATCGAACTCCTTCAGCATGGTACCCATTCTATATCCGGCGGCCGCTACTCTGTTGAGTTGTTTATGAACACTGCCTTGAGGATTGTTGACTATTATTGCGTATGGGACAGAGGTATATGGATCTTGAAGGTAGCAATGAATGCGAGAAGGCGCGATCCTTCGGGATTCCGCGGACTTGGCAGAGGAGGATGATTGGAGAGATGAGGTATTCCCTGGGCTGAATATAAGAGACGGCTGTTAGTAAACTTCTAAGTGGATCGAGATAGGTAGAATCATGATCCAAGATATATGGTATTGAGCGCAAGTGATAGCTTTGGACAAGAGACGACATAAGAAGGTAAATATGAGAAGTAGATCTTTGAAGGAAAGAGGTAAATAAACAGCCCTGATTGAATCGAGAAAAGCACAGAGAAACAATGAATAAAGCATAAGCTAGACTGACAGAGAGATTTGAATTAAGAATATAAATGGGGCGGATTGGGAACAGTATAAAAATCTAAATAGTCCCGAAAAGTGAAATTTTGACATCTTTTAAGAAGAGCCTCGAAGAAGAATAAATGATTTTCTCAGTCGGCCAACATATAAAAGAAAAAAGAATGATTTCATAAGTTCTTAACTTACAGAGGAATTTTAGAGTCCTCCGAAACAATTTCGGAAGTTTGACCAGGCATAATGTGAAATGGGGTGGGATTTGTAATGTGAAAGAGGGTGCGAGTATCAACGAGTCGGTGCACGTGACTTTCTTGGAATCACTAATCCTCAAAAACAAAGTTCGAAAAGAGATGATTAAGTTAAAGAAGAGGTTGCTAAGTTGAAGAAGAAGTTACTGAGTTGAAGAAGTGATTATTATATTTCGAAAACAATCTCGGGATTATAATAGTTCTTATACAATTCTTGAATGAAATAAATATTAAGGTAAGGCTGAATGTGAATAAAGTTTTGTAAGGCAAAACGCGAACCTTTTGTGAACCGTTTTGCGAACCATGCTCTTAGGTGAGATGTCTCCCCTAAATACTCAAGTACATTTAGCCGCTCACATATTAATGCAGGCCAAGGATAATCGAGAGAATAAGCCTCAAAAAAATCCGTAGGTTCTTGAATTTCGGGCGATACTTCTAGTACAATAATAGGTAAAGTTATCTTCTACTTATTGCGCAACTTGGTTCAGTTGCTGCTTTTTGACATGAAATTAGAACATAATGAATCAATATTTTATTTTCTGTGTTATGAATTCTATGTTCTTGGAACTTCATTGTGAACTTTGCACTATCTGATTGTGCTTCGCTTTGGGCATTTCAACCACAGAGCCTGTCTCTCAGAGTAAACATCTTCCCATATTTACGTTCGAGGAAAAGTGACACAATTAGTATATAACTTATCCTTATTGGGTGAACATGCGACCGCAAAATTCCCAAAAGGTCTAGTTGATTGTTTGGCAAGTCAGGAACGGAAAATTAACCGATTCCACCTTAGATTTCTCATCTTGGGAAATGCTATGCATTTTAAAGATTAACGCAACTCTATTCGTGGGAAAGGATCCGATTTATGACCTGACAAGTACTCCTTTTGGAAGTTTGATGCAGTTCTATTCCTAAGGATGTAGTTAGTCCCGTAGCACAGAAAAGCCAAGAAATCTACTTAAGTTTGCCTTTCCAATCAAGCAAATCATTAGTTGACTGTCACAAGCTTGAATGATCAGAGCTGACTTTTCATGCCACAGTTCTCTATCTAGAATTTCCTAGCTCACACCGGTTTAACTCGATAAGTTGTGGATAAAGACTACCGAGTATTCTTCCATTACCGTTTTAACAGTCTTTGATTGCATCCTAGCACAAAGACTGGGGCAGCTACTACTAACTTTGCCGCTTGAATATACCCACATCAATATTATTCAGTACGTACCTACGGGTAGAACACTCAAAGATGTTATGATACAATCATTTTGTGTTATGTTTTTTTCTTTCCTGGTTAAGTTTCATTCGGGGCTAAATCATTGGAAACTCTAACAACGAAAGTATTCTGCCTGCCCCCCTTCCCTACTATATACTTACTTTTCCCTATCCCAAAAATAAAAGCCTTTTTCTTTTCAAGTGCCTACAGCACATATACAGCAACTCGGAATTGGCATCTTATCAAATCTATCAATCAAGTATTCTCCGGATATGCAGGTGCAAACGCCACAGGCGCATGGATTAGCGGGAACTGTCCTACTCATGTTCTAGAAGCCCATACAGATGTATTCGTGTTTTAGAAATCATAGGAAATTTGATTCAGTTCACGCGATAAATCATAGAAACATGGACCAATTACGTGCAATCACAACTTCGACTGAAAATAATTTCGGGATTTTTTCCTTCCTTTCATATAAACCGCCGATGTAGCCTCAGCTATCGGAACACGTCACCTCCACACCTTATCTTCGGCAGCACCCGCTAGTAGTTCTGACATCAACAGCATCTCATTCATTGGATAAGACTCTCCCGACATAAGAAAAAGTTTTTTCTATAATTGAATGAAAAGGTGATTTGTGGGCGGCGCAGTTTATGAATATTTTAGAATCGGTCTTGGGCTCAAAGATGATCAGTCAACAAATAACATCAACTAACTTCAGGCCGTTCGGGCATTTATTCTGCGCGTATTACACCAAAGCTACTCCCTTTGGGGTCACTAGTTGATGAACCAAGGATCGAAAGAGAGAAACAAATTGGGATCCCGCAAAGTATGAACTGAATGGGTTACGATACGACGACTGGTTGAATTCGATTGTGGACAGGAAAATAATACCGCATCCATACATTTTTAATTGGGATCGAGAGGACATCATAGGAATACACCTGGCACATAGAGCTACAAGTGTGTCGGAGAATTCACGATCAGATACTCGGTAAATTGAGTCAATTCCCAAAATAAACTAGTGTCTGGATTATCCAAAGATCTAATTTCTGGCCCAAATTCAGAAGCCCGCGATATAGCAATTTTATGAATCCATAATTGATGCAGAAAGCTCCTCTCCATATCCATGTTACGAATTGAACATTTATGCTTATTTGTCACTGCTATCGATATGCCCAACATCATCCCTCCCGCAAAGTAAGCTCCATGAAAGGCAGCTTACTACGAAACCAAAGCTCTTCCATGTGTCAAAGCTAGTCATGAAACTCAGGAATAAATCTTCTCATGTCCACTGCAATAGCTTCCTTGGGAAACTGGGTGTGTATCACACCAGGCAGCTTGTCGTCGATAGTAGAAAGGGAGATATAAGGAACAGAGCGATCTGAAATCAACGAGGTATCGTTCTATGCGGTAAGCATAGAGTGTTGATGGATTGGCAGTTTCGGCAGAGGCTTGGGCGGAATGGGAACAGTTCGGTGATATCAGATTCTCAATCTTTCTAGTCAAACACACAAGTGTTAGATTGTGGTACTTTGTACTTTGTTGGGGTTGAGAGAAAACATCAATGAATGGATCAACGTAGAGGGACAATAAAATGAACTGCGAAATCAAGTGCGTTGTTGACAAAGCTGATGGTTTGAAATCTGAAGTGATGGAACCAGTGGTGAAAACTGAGAAAGAAAGGCATGAATACAGCTAATATCTAGTAATGAATAGACTGAGGTATAAAAGTGGCAAAGGGAAATGGGTCTTCATCAAAGCTTGAAAAGCCCCCAGTGAAAGGCTTGGGAGATACGATTCCAAGGTGGTATTCACCACTTCTGAAAGGGTGATGGTTGTAGAAGAAAGAAAAACCAGCCCCAGTTACCTCGGAGCTTTGCAACGCCAAATTGGAGAATTGGCTCAAGTTAGACGTTACAATAGTGCTTGTGGGAGTTTTCAATCCGACAGTTCGAAAAAGGTATCTTTTGTCGATGTTCGGAGGAGTAATACAGTTTGGAATGAGGGTATGATAAGATGTAGAGACTTAATTAGGGGTAAATGATCTTATGTAGGTAGTGAACTGGAAATCGGGCAAGCCACTACGCTATGGATGGTGGTTTCCTTGACATTGAGACTGTTGGGTTTTAAAAATAGGGCTTTTTCCCACTGAACCTGAGCCACAGAGTTGATTCACCACTCACCATACCTAACTCCAAATTCTAATAGTATATTCACACAACATCAAAGGGCAAATACCACGCCGAATAAAAGCTATTTCAAGGACATTCAGATTGCTCTCTTTTCTTCCTATATATGGCCGCAAATATCCAAGTCCCTCAATCTCAAGGGCTAAGGATTCTAATCATCGCGAGAAAGTGATCACTGTTAGATGTGGACATAATAGTTCAATATAATAGTAAATCAACAAGGTTTCTTCAACAAGAAGGGTGGCGAAAAAACATCGCAAAAAGGCGAACTAGCACTAGGTAAGTGGTGTTCAAACATAAGGTAACCTCTAGGAATGTTAGCAGGAAAAGATTTCTTAGACAAAAATTCTCCCGAAAAGGACTAGAAGAGAAATATAAAGAAGTAACAGATGAACCAAGGGTTCAGTAACTTTTATTACTCGCAGATTCACGACCAGGTACACCCGAGATCGAGGTATTAGGAGACCCGAGCTCTCATATCCAAGCCGTTAATTGGGTAAACTTGGACTAGGGTAATAACCTATGACTGCTCTTTCTGCCGTTCTGCTGAACTATACTCGGAACGGGACGAACCCGTATACGCTCTGCGAGATAATTATTGAGTGGAACCACTAGCCGATGGGTGCCAACCTTCTGAAACATGCACAGTTGGAAACGGGGAAAAAATGAGAGCATGAAGTAGGATAGAAGAGTCTAACACTTTGTGACGAGGCTAAGCTTAAATAGTACCTAACGTCATGGACTACTGGCAAGGTTCGGCAAAACTTTTTAGATTATTCTCCTTCGCGAATAGGATACTCATTACCAGTGTCTTAGGCCTCATTAAGATAGAAACGTAGTGGTATTGCAGTCAGGAAAATAGATCGTAATTATCGCTAATCACAACTTACGATCAGAAAATGGATATCAGAATCCAAGTAAATACATTATTCCATTACTGATAAATATCTGTTTTTGAGATTTAGTCATCCTGAAAATATTTGCAAGTGTTCATCAAATCTTTGAGTCTCGTATTCTTATACAAAGGTAAGATAGACGCACTGATAGCATGTTAGAGATGATGTGCCGGCTCCCAAATATCAGCCTTATCCACAAAATTTCAGAAATGTTTATTCACCACCAACAGATTGTTATGTTCCAATTACCATGGATTCGGATGCCATGTGCGTGCAACATCCCAGTCAAGTTTTCAGGCACTGCAAGATCATGCAATGCTGACAGATTTTTTGGATGCTGTCATATTTGAAATATGATATTTCAGATAGATCCCATGTCATCATTCTCCCCCTCCTATAATCGGTTCTGTGATCTCATTGGAATAGGTAGGCACAATATGAACATGCTTGGCAGAGATCGATATCATGCACAATTGTGATATATAACTACTGTGGGACAGCATCTGAAGAATTAAGATACCATACATCTTCTATTTTACCGGTCTCATAATTTCCCAACAGGGCGATTCCTTCGCCTCATGTAAGATCCAATAAAATTCATTTACTAGGAGGCTCTGCACGTTTTTTAAGCAGAAAGCGTGTAGCATTGTTAGTACGAGCTGACAACATGACAAGCAGTGTGTTACATCCGAAAGTCAATGAGAGCTTGTTATCATAACATAATTTCTCTTCGGTATCGCGCGTCCAGATAATAATGAACAAAATGGGTGGGTGTGGTTACAACGTTTATCGGGCGAAGTCCCGAGCATCGGTTGAGACTGCTTTCTGTTGGGAACGTGTTCGTCAGCTGGCCATTAAATGAGCCTCAATGGCACTTGGCTCTTTTCCACGAGCTGAAGTTTCTTTTCTTCCGGCGTTCCAACCCCATGCAATAGGAACCGGGGACAAAAATGTACATCCGAGTAATCTTCCGACCTATTGACTTTCCGAAACTAAAGGTATCAAACTACACCCTCCACATTCACACAAATCTGTTTAAGTGACGACGTATGGTACTCCAGCTTTCTCCTCTATCTGCATAAACTTGGCCCTGCAGCGTTGATTCTCACGGTTCGTCTTCGGCTCAAGGTGTAGTGTACAATTAGCGATAGTTTAAATGGATACCAAGACCTAACGCATCACCGGAAATTTCAGCGCAGTATTTCTGTTGTGAATTTGTAGGAATTTGTGGGAAAAAATTCACGACAAATAACTTTTCTCTTACACAATTGATAGTTGAACCCGGTTTTGATCAACCATTTCGATTGCGATATACGGATTGAGTCTAGAGTTCAATAAGTCAATTTCTAAGTTCTACACAGAACCGGCGCTTTCATGCTGATGGTATCAATTTTCCACGTAAAGTCGTGCCATCTCAACACATCGTGAAATTAATCAATTCTCAGCCTTACAAGAAAATCTGATCGAGATCTGTGCAGAAGTACACAAAGTCTCTGGTTTCACTACTCAAAAGTAGAGGTCACAACTTTAACATGCGACTAATGTCGTACCGAGTAGTACTGCATCATCCCCATAGTTCGGTTCCAGTAACCTAGCTAAGAAGAATTTGTATGTGTATTTGTTTGCCAAAGTTCAAATCAGAATGATGTCAAAATCAAAAGTCTGTGTCGGCAAGGCGAGCACATTAAACGGTATAGTCAGGTGGTCTTTTGCTGTTATTGTTGGTGTCCTTATATGTGACCGCCTTGCCACTTGATAATGATTATTTTCTCTCTGATCTTGGCTTAACTTTAACTTCTTAACAACCAGGGGTTCTAAGTTACGTTTTCAGACTACAGAAGAAATGCCAAGTAAATCAATAAAGTTTTGAGATTGATAGAGGCAAAATCTTACGGAATTTGGACTATCATTGTTGGAAGTCCAGGCTTGTTAGAAGTCTATTGGGCCTCGAAAACTGCCTTAGATTAGTTATTCCAATTATTTTTTACTGGCCAAGAATTCATACTCGAATATTGTCGTGCTCAAGTTAGATTCTAGGTCCATTTGCACAAGGGAGCATCAGTCTCAGTGAGCATGGAGAACTCCCAATGCAAATATTAAGTTGACCTTGCAGATTCCTCATTCAATACATTGAATCAATGGTGATCAAAATTTGAATAATGAAATATTTTTTCTATAGGTTCTTAAACCAATGCACTGTGTGGAAAGGCATATTTTTTCGGAGCAATCACGAATTTGTGGAAAGGATTTAGTCCCGGGCCATCGACGAACAACAATGACTGGTCATGTTAGGCCCTGTGGTAGCAGAATCCGCGATTGACAAAGTGGCCGCTTTGTTAGCCCAAGAAAATATTCAATATTTTTATAATGTATTGAAAAAAGCGTTTTTCAATTATTGATTAGGAAACTTTTTCTTTCGTAAATGATTAGAAAACTTTATTTTAAAAAGATTTAATGAAATTTTTGAATTTTAGTTTGAAATGATTAATATTTTATTTATATTGAATTCGATTAGTAATTAAATTGAATATGAATATATAGATTAAAACTAAATAAAAAATGTATATAAATAATATATTCTATATAGCATAGTATAGTGGTAAAGCTTTTAATTGAAGAAGAAATTGAAAATAAAGTAAATAAATAATTTATTCTTTATTTCCCCTCCCCTTTAAACTTTCGGCTAATGCCTTTCACCCACTTCATAGCTCTTACACTCGCTCCCTTTCTGTTTATCTTTTCTTCAACTCTCATATTCATTGAATTCTGAAAGCTTTAAGGCCCTTCAAAACCCCCATTTTCTTTTTTTCTATTAAAAGTTAATACTAAACAGATCCCATTTAGAGTGGCGAATATTTGTTAGTAATGAAAGAGCTATTTTGTTATTAACAAAAAAAATATATTATAAATGTAATGTATGTATTAAAATTTGTATAAGGATTTATATTGAATTTCTTTTCGTCGAAAGTATTAACTTGGCCACCACAGGGAGGACTGATCCTTGTGTTCACCTATATAATTCATTTAATCATGGTGTAGCTTCATTTTGTTTCAATCTTACAACGATTCTTCAGCAGAATACGTCGGGTTATATTGATCACGGCCCTCGATGACTCGTCTAAAGAGACCTCGCGTGTCTAGACTGTCATGTTCATCATACTTACAGGGACTTTTTATCACAAGCCGCTAGAGATAAATCAATCTGACGAGTAATATATCGTGGCTTCGCGACTAAGATTCGATTACCTTGTCAATCCGCAGGAAGCTTGCTGCCCAACAAGATACTTGGGAAAATTCCCAAGGCCTTATACCAGACCCCAGAGCCTACAAAAAAGCCTACAATTTACGCCACTAGGTCGAGATGACTGCGAATCCCCATCTATTTATGTGGAGTTATCTCCCCACGAAACTACGATCTGCTTTCAAAATCTAGGCGTCATCAAATAATTAATCCCCAAGATGTCAGCACACGTCCATGAGCTTCCACACCTAATTGAGCTACACTTCTATCGACTTGACGAAAAGAAAGATCACGATGAACGACTAGCACTCGTTGCTTATGACAGAGACGCAGGTATTAGACTCAAAGATGGAACAGTAAATTGCCCAGCCATATGGTTCGACCAAAATGGCAGAGCCCATAATAGAACTGGCATTCTCTTCAGAACTGCTAAATCGCACGGATTTATTGGCATGATTCATATGTCACCTTATCAAGCTATTGATATGATCTATCGACATGCGGCTTTGGTTAGAACTTCTCTTCGTCTGAATAAATCTCTTAGAAGCGGGACTGACAACTATGCAGTGGAGCGTGTACACGATTCTCGGTTTTGAACTCAGCAAAGTCGAATCAGTTGTAAGTTTTAACTGTCGTTCCATTTTTAATAGACCAAAAGTCTTACAATCCACCATTAGAAAAACCCCGATGATTGCAAGACAAGTACCAAAGACTCCGCTTTCGTAACCTTCGTGAATTGGCTCCGTCTCTGGCTTCCCAAAGGATTTTATATCGATTCCCCCGATGACTGGGCTTATGCACGTCTAAATCAGGTTAATCACGATCGCAAACGTCGCATTATCCGAACTCGAGATGATGATGAACGTGGAAAAGCTGATGCTGAGAAATTTACAAGGGCAGTATACACAGGATTTCATCAAGTCGTTGAGGATAAGCCCGGAGATCTTTTTAGTGTGAAGGATCCAGGCGTAATGGGACAAGGAGCTTGGGATGGAACGGAAGCGGAGGAGGATAGACTTATTAGGAGAGTGGAGAGGATGGTTAACAAGAGGTTGGGGGTTGAAGACGAGGAGGAATATGATGATCTGAAAAGTAGGTGGGGGGATTATGGGAAACGCTGAAAGTGATTATCAGGACATTGAGTGATTGATTAGAGTGAGCGCTTCATGTTGGTTGATTTTGTGATAGATTATAGACGTTTATCATGTAACTGGTGATAACTTGGTAATACTTTCACCCGCGGACTTTTTTTGCTTCATCTCATAGCTGTCGTGAAAAAAAAGTATTCACTTTTGTATTGGAATAAAATTATGGAAATGGAAGGCACTCTGTCGCTACTAGAAAGAATTCCTTCAATCATTGGGCCTTCTGAGCAATCCATACAAGCTTAGGGCAAGATATAGCACAGCCATCACGCACTTGATCCATGGCTTCCATGCTGAGTTGCAGTGATTCTTCAGGCTTCCGTACAATCATCTTTGCGAACTCATCCCAAGTGCTCATGTAACTATAAAGTGTCAGCAAGCTGTAAAGCCTCAAAAACGCTATAGTGTATTTTCTTACACATCATTCCAAAACCTTGCCATGGTCAAGTCATATTCCACTCTGTGAAGTTGAACATCTTTAAATCCGTCTTCGTTGAGTATGTCTACCATATAACGCTTCCAACTGGGCCTTGTTAGCAATTTACGATTAAAATTTGTCAAGTCTCTACTCACTCATGAGATCCACATAGCTGTTGAAATAGGCGTTTCAAGTCGTCTGTAGCCACAGATGAGTCAATTGTCTTGACGGTCCAATCAACACTATCAGCCTCATCCCATTGAAGGAAACCACCAGGTTCTGCATTTCAACATGTCAGTTCCATGACTACAATAGACTTGAGCGTACAGTCAACTCACTAAGCAATTTCTTGAGATTAGCCAAAATAGGACGTGGATCATTATTCTTGACAGCAACTGTGATCAACCTCACATGAACAATATCGAACGTCTCTTGGAATTGTTTCGGTGGTTCATTGTAAACGTTCCAGGTGTGAAGATGGGTGTTGGTCGGTAGCCATGGGGAGGGGGGGCATTGATCAAGGCTGATATCGAAGCCGTCTAACCTTGCCGATGGAGAAATCTCGCGTGCCACATCCAAGAGCCAGATACTAGCTTTATGTGTTAGCGTTTGACTATTAAAAGGAACTAGTGACTTGACAAACCCGTTCCCTGTGGCAACATCTGCAATTCTTATATGGCTGTTATCCGTAGGTATGTCTGGGTGAATGTTGAATTTAAGGGCATCTTTCCATAAGTAGTGCTGAGCAGTAAGTCTGTTACAGGAATTGTAATCAGCAAAGGCGAGCTCGAATGAACTGCACTTGTGTAAAGAATAACTTACCTAGTACTCGCGTTGAAATCGCGCTTCAGGGCATAAACACCCTTGGGAATAGATTCATAAGTATCGACCGACTGTGGAGTTGAAGCCATGAAGGGAGCCATTGCTATCTAATTGAAGAGTTTTGAAAAGTTTCGAAGAGACTTGAAGAAGGACTGCGTGGAAAAAATGATTAATGGAAAGAATTTTGGGTTCTGGAGCCTTCTTTATAAGCAGTGCTTACCCTTTACAACATCAGATGCATGAGAGTCTGGGTGGCGAAGCATTGTGTTATATTCTTATGTCAAAAGCTCATCGTATCTAGGATAGGGGTGTTTCTTTTGCTCGATTAAAAATATCAATCTTACTGGGAGGAGAATGGCAATAGCTTGTAAGAGCTCGCACACTGGGTCTCCCTGAATCTCCTAATGCCCGTACTTCATGGTTAAAGATGAGCGTTACGATCGTCATGGTTAGAGTCATAAATAGAATCGGACCAAAGATTTGACGTCTTTCAATTGAAAGACTTGGGCCTCGAAAACATTGGCCTTGCAATAGCAATTCTAAAAACAGCACCAATAGAAAAAGAGAACAACAAATCAAAAAACAAGTGATTGCAACCTAACTTTCATGTGTGCCTGGGATAATTGTCCCATTACGACTTCCAAGCTATTCAATACTACTTCATCAGCCTTGGTGATATAGCATTGCATCTCGTGCCTCTTTTGTGAAACTTTTGGTCCTACAATATAGTGCCAGTAGGACTCTGTCAACCTCATTTATGTCACTGTCCGCCTTGAATCTTACAACCCCTATCTTATAAAGATGAGAATGGGACACAGTCGATGATATAATATTTGCAAGATGAAAATGTGCCCTTGCGGCAAAGAGCTACAATGACATACTATCGACTCAATGCCGAACTTAGAATGCAACACACAAGCATAAGCTGGATAGTGAGGAACGGCATTCAACCATCATTGTATGGTTGATTTGATCATGATTGGTGAGGTTCCGATAGGCTTAGTCGTTCCCCTGAACCCAGCAATTTTGCAACCTATCCGGAGACCAATTAATGGGACGCTCCAGTCTAGAATAGTTCTGCAGTGCAATGTTCGTATACTGATTTCCCCTTTGATACGTTTGAATGGATTACGTAGATGAATGTTGATCAAATATTATTACCATGTCAGATAGTGGCTCTGAGGAGCAACAATTGGTTGAAACACCTCCAAAAACGATTACACAAGCAAGTTGAGATGTCATCTTCACACATTGTTTACCTCCCTAGTATGCTCGTCCAAGTCCAGCCCGGGGCACAGTCAACGACTCTAAGCCCCCTTTTCTGAAAGCCCTGGCATGGAAGATATTCCTGATATGCAAAACATAATCGTAGATGTGCCTATCTATAGTCTTCAAGTTTTGACAAAGACACATCTTTACTTCACGCATCCTATCTGTCGACAGTCTAGCGGATGTATGAAATTGGGCTTTGGGGATAGCGACACAAATTCCGAAATTTCCGATGAGTTTCTAAATAATATGAAAGGATGGGTATTACCCGGCGGAGTGAATGCGGGCACTAGAGTAGATCTATTCACGCAATCAATGGCATTGGCCACTCTTGCTTGGACTTTGCACTGCTTTGGGTTCCCCTTGTCTACTCGGTATCGTTTATATGAATGCCGGGCTGAGTAAGCGGCCAAGTGAAAAGGTTTCTAAGACGAGGATATCACTTTCTGCAATCAAATATAAAGTAGAGTTTTGAAATGAGGTATCGATTTCTCAAATCTCGAATTTCTCAATATCATAGATGACAGTCATTAATCTTCGACACAGATAAAGTTTGGATTGATCTTGGTGAGAAACTTTTTCAAAAGAATTGGGCAGCAATGAATGAAGATGACATCGAGTATCATGTCATCAATATGTCTTGCTTGGCCTATTATAAGACCTAGACTGTAGTATGTTAGAGTAAGGCAGTGGGTAAGCACACTAGAACTATACAATGATTCAATGAATCCTGTTGGGAACTCCTTATTGGTCCTGGTTTGAGTTAAATTAGAGGCGCTACATTATAGTGATTGTGTGATTGCATTTGCTTGTAACACAATTCTAAGCATCATTTTAGCTCCCATATCCAAGTCGTATATGCTTATGATAGCGGCGATGATATACCAAAATAGACAAGTACAGATTAGAGTTCTTCCACATTATAGATCACTTTGCATAGGCTCCTGGTAAAGATCAACTGCCTAAAGATTCAAAAAAGATAAATCATTCATTGAACGATCTCTCGCAATTTATTAGATGAATCGAAAAATCTAGCAATCCACAAAATCAATAGAACATCCCTTATTACTCCTCATAAGTCCGGCATAGAACCCTGCATCCTTTCTTGATTTTCGAACTAAGTCCATTTCTCAATGAAAGTAAGGGTTTTCGCAACAATTTCCTCGGGACAGCTGATGAATGGACAATGAGATGTCTTGAGATCTGCAATATCCCACGAGACTTTGCTCTTCTCGATCCAAATATCTTGTAAAAACAATGGATTGCACTGGTCTTCCGCAGTACGAATGTAGACACGACGTCCATCAAACGATGGCTCTGCCCAAGCTGGAGCCGGAGCCGGAGTCTCGAAGGCTGCCAAAGCATGAGGGATCATAGCAGCTTCGAGAGCCGGTGCTGAAGACGTATCGCAATCAGCGTAGAGGATTGGAATTACGGGTTCAATAACTGCAAGACCCGGAGATGGCTATGGTAAAGCAAAAAACCTCATTAGCATTGACAATGTTCCAAGTTGGGGCTGGCTTGGGCTCAAACTCACGGTTCCGACTTTGATAAAAGGAGGGTATGCACCACCGATAGCTTCAAATAAGCTTTCGCCTTCAGAGACAATATTACCAACCCAGTATACCAAGCCCAAGACACCACCAGCTTCACCACAAGAGCTACGGGCAGCCTTACTCAATCCAGCAGCAGCAGCTCCTCCAACGACCCCTCCATAAGAATGAGCAATAACAATTACATCTTTGTGTTGCTCCTCGATGAGAGGCAATAGAACATTCTTGCGAGCCTCTGAAACATCGTTGGAAGAAGAGACCGAGTTTAACTTGGATGGATCTGGATTGCAGGAAGGAACGCGCACGTAGACAGATGAATATCCAGCTTTCTCAAACAAAGGCACAACACGATCGAAGCAAGAAGGATCAGCGAACGCACCCGCAAAGAACACAAGAGTTGGACGAGGAGTACTCATACTGAGATATTGCATCCAAGATGATTTGAGAGATGTTATTTAGAAATTGTTGAAAGAGAAATATTTAATGCTAAATCAGCTCATATATGAGTGGGTGATTATCACGTTGCATGCATCAGCACTGTTGGGTCTAACCTAGTACAGAAACAAACGGGTGGAAATGATCGGCATTTAGCGGGCATTAATTAAGAAAACTCTCGCCAACGTTACACCGTGCGGGGTTTGCATCTGCTCCTATTACATTACCCCTATCATTACCCCTGCCCTACCATGGAGATTTCCCGATGCCTGTGACAAGAATTATTGATAGGCGTATAGCAATACCCAGGTACTCAAGCGTGCTCTATTTCTCCACTATGCCGATAACTAGCGAGATTCACCAAGGCAATTGATATTGATTAGCCTTTTCGAAGTTCGATATTCTATTCTTGACACAGAAAAGTTGGAGAAGTTTTCGAGATTCCTAATGGATGATTGAAACGCCTGAATACAGCATCGTAAGCAATATACGGCTGACTACTAGCTGATGATTATTTCTTCGCCATACATGCTTATGGTTCTACTATAAGCCAATAAGCCAAAACCATGTAATATGAGATCAAGTATCCGAAGATGACTGCATGGAGGGAAGCGCCGGCATATGTGTAACATCAAGCTCTTACCATGCTATATTATACTTGCTGCTGACCTCCGGACCGGTGGTTCACGTATTGCTGACCTGGAGCTTTCCTCATCCTATCTTCACTTTATTTTATTCATATTGCAAACTTACGTCTGCTATGGCTGATTCAACTGATCTGTCCGCCAGTCGGCAAGCCAATCTGTATGCAGCAGATATCATCACATTTTTTGCAGCTGTAGTGGCCGTAGGACTTCGCATCTGGTCGCGGCGAGTTGCTGGTGCTGGCTTATGGTGGGATGATCTCTTTATTTGCATAGCACTGGTAAGTTTCCACTTTGGAAAAAGAAGTCGGAATTAATCCTATCCAGGTTGGCGGTATTGCGATGATGATTAATTTTTGTTGGTGTAAGTTTGAGTTCTCTACACTCATTCACTCCCATCACTGTCACTCACTCAATACTAGGGATACCAAATGGATTTGGTAAACATATGGCGGCTTTTGGCCCTAGAGCGGAGTATAATTTCTTCTTGGGTTTCTTCATGGCTGAAGTGATATACACTGTCATCATCGTCTTCGTCAAATACTCTATTCTGGCCTTGTACTGGCGAGTTTTCCGAAGCACGAGCATCAAATGGCCAGTAGCTATATTAGCAGCGATAGTCACATCTTGGGGAATCGCAGTTGTAAGCTTTTTCTTCCATTGTTAAGTTTCTAGAGCCTAATGTAACCAATTTAGCTTTTTCTTTCCATTTTCACCTGTGTGCCCCCAAAAGGCTTTTGGGATAAAGACATACATGCTTCTTGCAATGTCAATAGCCAACAGTTCTTGATCGGTATATCGGTTCCTAATATCCTTACGGATGTTGCTCTGCTGTTGTTACCAATCCCATATGTTCTGCGATTGAATACTGCCTGGTCTCAGAAACGACTTTTGATGGGCACATTCATGCTTGGAGGATTGTAAGTTCTTGAAAAGTCATGTAGCTTATGTTGGTATGCATTTAATCTGACCTTCAATCTGTTACAGCGTCTGCATAGCATCAATTATGAGATTGATTAGTGTTTGGCAGCAAAATGCGCATTCGGACTTTAGCTGGAATTGGGTGGATCAGGGAATATGGGCAGTCGTGGAGAGTAATTTTGCAATAGTATCAGGTATGCCGACCACTTACCTTGATACATTTCACTGTTTCAATCTCTCGAATCCTAGTTGAGATATGCTGATGAAAACTGAAAAAAGCTTGTCTTCCAACCCTGCGCATCGTATGGGTGTGTATATCCAGACGCAAGAAGAATGAAACATCACCACCGTCCTCGGACAGACCAGCAATTTGGACAATTGGTTCGGGGCCAAGCAAACAAAATCGCAAAAGAAAAGGGGATTTTACTCTCGGAGAATCTATGTCAACGGATTCAACGCACCCGTTCACAAGCTTACATGATGCTGAGGAAGGCAATCTCTCTGTGAACAAGGTGCATGTACGTTCAAGCATAGAGGTACATTCAGAGAGAGATACTGTGAGTTCTCCTTATCAGGAGAACTTTAATATGGTTCCATTGAGAAAATTATAAGAGTTGTCGAAAAGGAAGGCCTTTTCTCTCGTTTCAGGAATTCTAAACGTATTTCATTTCGATTCAGAGCGCGCGCATGTTTAAAACTAAAAATTCCTCTATCAATATAAGTCACATCTATCTGCTCTCATGCTGCTATTACTGTTCTAGTTAGTGCCTCAGAACTCTGTGCACCATTCAACAAGTGTAAGCACGGCTGGTGTCATTTTGCCAGGCTATTTTTCGTAAATTCATTCAAACATCATATTTTGATCAGTTTGTCGATATACAAACGGTGTCATCGATTTAATGTGCACAAATCCAACAATAATAAAGAAGCTCTGCGGCCTCAGACCTTGCTAGGATCTTGGAGGAGGGCTTGCCTCCAATAAGGCGATTCAGTTTGAGTATGGTTGTCTCGAATGACCTTTATCCGACAAAACATAGTGGAGGAGACATACTGTCTCACATTGTATGAACTCTGACAGCTCTATCAAGTTTTTGTTTAGTTCGTCGTGCAACATAGGAAGCGAGTCTATGTCGGCTATAAAATGGGGATCGATCGAGGGAGTGGGGCGGCTCACGTCAAGGCTTTGTACTCTCCTGCAATAATTCAAGCATTTCAATACCTCTCAAAGCACGCAAGAAGAATATACAACAGCTAGAACTTCCACAAATATTCCGTGTACAGAGTCTTAAATGCGTGACGCATGAGAATTACTATTCCGAGATGTGTGAATGTAGCGACACTTGCTACCAGGCAATGTGTACGAAAGATAGACTGGTACACAAAAGATTAGAGTGATTGCAAGGAAAGTCCCTTAGATTTGCCAATTCCGATACCGTGCACAACATGGAGTGGTAGCTCCTAGACTAATATAGAGAAGAAAAGTAGACTGCCACAGAAAGTGAAATCGGCAAGTTCAGTTCAGGAGCCGACGATATGATTTGATCCAGTGATTTTGTCTATTCAACACCTCAAGAAGCATTGGTCAATTAGAAAGGATAACCGAGAGGCAAAACCTAAACCTAGGCAAACCCCAGAAATTCGATTTCAAGGTAGGAAGTGCCGCAGGCTTGGATCATGAACTTAATTATGGTCAAAAGCTGGTGTGGCAAACTTGCCAAAAAAATCACTACTGCAGAAAGCCTTGTGGGGTTTAACCGCGGCTTATTGTGTGAATTGCGACGAAACGACAAGCATTCCGGCTAGAATACGAACAACCCTTCGCTTCGGGCCATTCCTTTTTGGCCGACACCCGTTATAACTCCGCACGAAATAGCTCATAAAACAAAATATTGGCATTCAGCATTAAGCAAAAACATCTGGAAAACTCCAAGGCTTTCTCACGCAGTGTTACCCCCAAGGCAAATTCTGTGCTGTATAACCTGCGAATCTTCTTGCGTGGTGTGTACATAATCGATACCGTGTTTCGCCAACGTTGAGTTCTCATGCTCTGGGAGTTTGCCGTATGCAACAGCTGGCTATATATCCAGTACAGTGGCTGTTGCGCAAAGTAACCTATCTGCATTTTGATCATACTTATCTCCCAGTTGATATATCGATAGAATATTAAGCAAGACTTATTCTTTGTGCATTGATGTAACGAGTTTGAAGTGTATAGTCATGAAGCTCTTGGAATCTAGAGCCGAGGGGAAATAAGATTATGATCAGATTTCTGTAGAAGGCTTGGTTGTGTTTTTGGTCAGATGTCAGTAAGGCTACTTTAAAAGACCAGCCTAAGTGGTCAATTCTTGTGTATATCGTAAAAAAATAATTTAAGGTAGTTTGACTTGAAGTCATTTCACATCTAGACACCGCGTTTGATAAATTGCTTGATTTTTTTCGGAGACTTATTTTTACTGCTTTGCTCTACTCAGCCGAACTGATTTCAAATCGGAGCTACAATTATCGAAGATTGTGGTTTGTAAATGATTAACAAATGGTTCGCCAGTTTGCCTCATTAAGAAATACACAGCCTTAGAAATTCATCTCTTGAATGGCGAAAAATTAGTTTTCAGATGATTCGCCAATTGCATTGTTGAAAGTTCCGGTGCCTATTCGCAGGAGAAAAAACAGGCGGAATTTGACCCTAAGAATGAGTATGTGCACCCTCACATAAAATAACGCATATCGCATGGGTCAAATCCGCCTGTTTTTTCTCCTGCGAGTAGGGTGCCTCTGCTCACGAGGATCCCGCTGATAAGTGAAATGAACAACTAAGCGAGTCCAATAAAGAGAGCAATATGACGATTCGTGTGCATATACTTCACTAATATGGTCATAGCATTCTATTACACAAGGCAAAATTCACACGAACGGCGGATATGACTGTCGAGCATTCTCATTTTCAATTCACTTTGCTCCCCTGTCAGCCGGATACTCTCTAGTGTACTGCTACTTGGCGAAAGTTGTGAAACGTCAAGGAGCATTCTCATTTTCAATTCATTTTGCTCCCCTGTCAGCCGAATAAATACCAACACCCTTCACGGCAAACACTATACTACCCTTTAGATATTCGAAACATCTTTCTTCTTTTTGAGAGGATATAGTTGAAATAAATAAGAAGAAGTTTGCAGGATGAGGCAACTAATATATGCAATCAATGAGTAGAAAGTAAGCAGAACATCCGGATTGTGAGTCCATTGGACAATTACTATTAATTTTCTGGGTAATGTGGATCCTATGCATTCACACGATTTTTGTTTAATGAAAGAGACCTTTTGAGACAAATGGCCATGGAAGTCGAGTCAGGAATTGGCTTGAGAAATTCATTTGCACTTCGCACTTACATATATAAACACTTCATTTTCCCCAAGTTGTTTACTCTTGTCTTTCTTTAAATAAGAGATTCTTCTTGCTCGAATTTTCATAATTCAATTGTCAAGTCCCTCTCGCCAATCACGAACGATACATCTACATACCTCTTATCCATAAGTCAACTATGTCGAACACTATTGAGAGCTCGTGTATTGCTGTGCAAGGCTTTGCAACCTCTGAGTAAGTTCTCGGTTCATATCTTTGTTTCCTGCATTCAACAATACCATATGGGCTATCTTCAGTAGTTCCCAATATACCATAGTGTTCCTCGATAGCTATTTTCTTTCATATCCTTCTGCCTACTTGACTTCAAGAGACTCTTTCAACAGCGTCTGCATTGGATCAAGTGTCCTACGACTCATTATCTCTGTCCATCTTTGCAGATTCCGGTTTCAGCTGCTATGAGGTTATCCATGGCAAACAACTACTAATATGCAGTGCAATACTTTGGCATTTGTGAAGGGCTCTTTCATTCCTTCCCTTCAACTTTGTCCGCTTTCAAAGAATCCTTATTAACGTACGTTCTTTCATTTAGCCCAAGGACTACCTCGCATAACCCTTCGAACGCTACCTCCTCCACTGAAGCTGGGTACCTCTCTACACAACGTATTCAGTGCTACCTTGCCGACAAAGACGCTCCCGTGCCACACGCATTGTCTGCTCTTCCTGCCGACGGCAATCCCGACAAAATTTCGACTGCTGTGTATGCAATGAGTGGGAAGTTGCAGCAGTTCGATGCAATATTCTATGGTAACTAAGAGAGTTGACACAACACTTGATGATTCAAAATGAGCTTGGCAGCGCTATGTGGTTATAAGGAAGGGCCTGGAAGGTATTTTGGATGGTTCGATAATTTAATAACAATGGAAAATGCGTCACCCGAGCCGGTGATGTCCTCAATAAAGCTTCAATACAAAGTGGCATTAAGACAACAGTGAGACTTTATCTTCGCGTCATCGTGAGCTTTCCTTCAAACGAAACGCACTTGCGCAATTGCATCATGACTCTATCGAGAAGGACCAGTCAACTTTGTGGTCACGAAGGGATGGTGAACGTGACCGGTGAGTTCTGCCATAGTATATATACGGTCTGTGGTATTGATAAGAGTTTCATGTACCATTTTCTGTACAACTCAAGTGGTTGAGACAAGTAAGTCTCTAACATGACGTTAAGTGTGTGTTTTTGAAGAAGGTAAAGTAACCCGATTATTCAGACTTCGAGAAATCCCATAGAACAAGCTGGCGCTTTGTGATTTTGAAACCGCTGATCTTGACATGAATCTGATGGAAACTTTGTTCTGATCGATGGCAGAGAGGGAAAACAAGTCAACGAAAACTTGGAAGACAAAGCTTTGAAATCAGAGATGTTCCTTCGATCTGCATTCGTCCCTTCTTCAACTCGAATAGCAACTTTATTGCCAATCATCCAGAAAAACGACATAAAGCTCTACTTGAACTCAAGCCACAAAGTGGGCGGTGTATTGCTGACCACCATACTTCACAATCCGTGATTGTCTCTCCAAAATGTTGGCAAGTAGCACGTGAACCGCGGACCGAACTCAGCGAATCACAATCCAGGAACTAAGCTGGTCCCTTCTCGAATCATACCTCGCCCTTTTGCCTTGTAAGCTGGCCTGTTGGCATGTTGAGTTGAGTATGAGTGGAGAGACGACCATGTTGTTGGAAGATGGAAGACAGGGGGAAATTAACTCCTCACTAGCAGCAGAAAAGGGATAGTGTGCTTATACAATGTGGGGTTCGACCGATAAGCTCTAGCGCCCTGGGAACTGCGTCATTAGACGATCCTGCAGCTTTTGAAGCTTAAGCAGCTTTTCTTCTTCATCTAATATATACCCAGCTAGACGATTGGATTTTGCTCTTTCAATCAAAAATATTGGGACAATAAGGATTTCCATAGCAAACAAGCAATACGATTGATTTTATACTACTTTGGAGGAATCCTACATTACTATCTTTTTTACAAAGTACATAAAAAAAGAAATCATATCAAGATTCTTTGAACCAACGGAATTCAAGAGCCTAATCTTATTACCAGGCGTAAATCCTTAGTCCAGCCTTACAGCTGCAGAGACTATCCAGCTAATCAACCCACCTTCAAGAGCAAACAAACCAAACGAGCCAAAAAGCTTCCAATTCCACCAAACATATCTACCTACTCAACCTAAGAATCATCTCATAATACGAAGTTCAACATCAAAATGTCATCTACACCTACATTGATCGGCATGCCCGAACCGCAATCAAATGTTGACACTCCAACCGATGCACCGTACGTAACTGCCCCTCAACCACCGCTTTCTAACAAATTACTAATGTAATCCCCTCCAGAGGAACTCCCAACTCGACCACCACATCCCTCTCCGCTCTCTCCACAACCGCCATCAAAGATGGACATCGCGGCTCCGCCCACCCTACCGCAAGTTCGCACCACCAACACACCCTCTCTAGTAACACTCTCGAAGCACAACGCGCGGATCGAATTTCCCGTCTCGCAGGACTAGAACGAGTCACCACGGCGACCCCTCAAAACCCCAGCGGTAACACCTCTGTCCCCGCAGCCGGTCAGATCCCAGGCTATTTCGATCAAGCCGGAAACCCCGTCTACACAACCCGTATGTCTACCGTCGGCTCTGCATCAGCAACGGGATCTCTCACCGGCCGAACGACTACGTGGGCATCTAACAGCACAAAAGGGCAAACAGAAGCTGATGACGATGAAATGAGCACGGATAACAACTTTCGGGAAATCGATGATCGGGATCGATTTTCCGCATCTGCCATGGATGAAGAAGGCAACGAGGATGGGATGAGTGACGATACGAGCTTAGTCGGGTTTGGCGAAGGAGCCGGAAGTACCGTCAGCGGACCAATATACAGCCGGAGTAACGTCCTCGCGAGTCCTCTCGCCGTAGGAAAAAGCGGTCTAGCTAAAGAAGTATCAAGCAGCAGTCCCGGAACCCCCATCAGCGCATCGACATCCACAACCACCGAGCAGCAGAAACGCGATGCGAGAATGCTAGATGGAATCACAGATGATAACACCAGTGGATATGTAGACACGGCTGCGCGGGGTCAGGGGGTAGGAATTGCCGGAAATCGCAATTCGAGCGGCTCGGGACTGGGCACGGGAGTAGGTGCCGAAGCTGCAGAAAAGATTCTGAAGGAGAGAATTGACGATAGTCCTTCTGCGGCGAGTAGACCACCGCTTGGTAGTCCCGACCAAGCTGGCCTTGGCAAGTTCTATTTCGAGGAAAAGAAGTAAGATACCAAAGAAAATTGCTATTAAGAATTGCGGGATGTAGTACAGAGTGCATCGAATTCCCCAAAGTGAGGGTCGTTCAATCTTGGCGGGCGTTGACGTGTTACCCTTTTTCTTCTTCTTTTTTTCTGTGTATGGGTTACCTATGATTTAGGCTGGGCTGGGCTGGGCTGGGCTGATAGCGGACGGGTTGGGGATATGGAGGGAGGGAGGGAGGGGTTCTGGTAAGATTATTAGGTGGTTGGTTGGTCAGACAGGCTTCTTCTCACGATATGCTGCGTAAGATGATACCATATTTATGATGAATGAATTGAATTAATTCACGAACAAATGAATAAATGAATGACTGAATGAATACGTGCACGCATGTATACATGCAAACTTTCAAGTATACTTGCTAATTAACTATACTATACCAATATGAACATGCGTCAAGCAAAATGTAAAGGATAAAAATATATATGTATATATATTTCCCATTTCCATTGACTCAAACCGAGCTCCGCTTTCCTCCCCTTTTTTCCTAGCGAAAAAAATAAGAATTATTAATATCTTGCTCATCAAACTTCACTTCACTACAATCCCTTTCACATGGCACCCTATCATATCCTATTACATCCTATCACATCCTTCGGTATCAATTCATATTCACAAGAGTCCATGGGCACCGAAAATCACTATATTAGGTTATAGTAGTAGTGTAGGTAGATAGGTATTATCACATGCACCACATGCACCAAAATCCTCACTTCACCCATTCTCTCTCTCTCATTTTTACCTCTTCATCATGTGCCTCTTTGTATCCACCTCTCCACCTGTCCGTTTATCCTCTGCTCATATGCTGAAAATTTCCGCTCGATTTAATTCTCAATTCCCCCACTCCATATTCATTGACCCTATATCCATCATCTCTAAATTGACTAATATTCTCCCCCTTAGAATTCCTCCTCACTTCTTAAAGGTCGCGCTCCGTCCCCCTCTCTCTCCATTCTGCACTCTCCTCATTCCCTTCTCTGCATTACTACTCTTCTGATATGGATCAAATGGTTTCTTTTCTTTCTTTCCCTTTCCACCCTTTCCACCTTTGTCTTTCTTATCCTTTTTGGGATTAAGTACCGAATCCGCTTTACTATAATCGAAATCCTCTTCCTCTTCTTCTTGTTCTTCGTCTGCTTGTTCTACTTCCGATTTCTCCGAATCTTCTTCTACTTCTTGATGTTCGGGTTCCTCTTCTTCTGCTTTACGTTCTTGTGTCGCTGCTTTGAGTTCCTGAGCTGCTTCTTTCTTCTGTTGTTTTCTCAATCGTCTCTCCTCCATTCTTGCAGATTTAGCTCGACGCCTTTCGGCTTCGGCGGAGGAGGTATAGTCGAGAGAAATGTCATAATCACCGGTAGCCTTCTGGTCTTCATCAGGATCGGTGATAGTTTCGCTCTTTCTCTTCGAGCCTCGCTTCAAAACAAATGGTTCATCTTTTACTTTACTAGGTGTGGGTGTTTCGACAGGCGTTTGAACTTCGGGCATGATCATACGGGATCGATCGGTAAGAGGTGTACTCGTTTCGGCGAAAACTTCTTCTGAGAGCTGGGGTAAGGGGATTGCGAGTCTCATGCTATCTTGATCCGGAGTTGTGTTTGAAGGTTCCCATATGCTACTTCCGAATGCACCTCCCCAAAAAGAGGATGTCTCTGTTGTAAGTTCGGTTTTGTCTACCGGTGTAACGTCGAGTTTAGATAGCTTTTGCGATGTGGATTTGGCTCCAGTATTCGATTTTGGAGTAGCGACAGAATCCGGTGATTTTCTGAGGACATCTATCGATTTTGGACCATCCTTTCCGTTCTCCTTTGCCGCCTTGATAACTTCCAAGAGTTCTCCGGTACGCGATTTTACGCTGTGGGATATTGGTCGAATGATACTAAGTAAGGCTATCATATCCATGGGCATGAATTTGGCTAAATTGACAACAACCGAGTTCGACATGACGAAATTAATGCTATCATCATCCTTTCTTGCTATCTGATCTCTCCAGGCGTGTACAGCTTTAAAGACTGAGAATTGCTCGCTACTTAACAGAGCAGGCGTTTTGTAAATTAGCGAGAACCATCCTCCTGGCCCTTTTCCAGATTCTGCATTGTATAGCTGTCGCTCATACCGAAGTAACGAAGTCTCCTTGGACTTTTGCAAGACTATATCCATTGAAGTTGCTGCAGGCGTCTCAGCATCAGGCGTTTCAACATCAGGTGCGTCGAGTAGTTCATTCCGTAAATTATCAAAAATGTAAAGAAGAAAATGTGTGTCAGCTCTAGCGTAGAAGAACATCTCTTCGGGGAGTGGCCTGCAGAATTGTTAGTTTAAAGATATTAAATCTCATGATATGAGCTTACCTAATTCGCCAATCTGCTAGTTGATATTTCTTGTCGGCGTCGAAATCAATATACTTCTTCAATAAGAAAGCTAAGCTTCCTCCAGCAAATCCTAACCTTCTGCACGCATAGTGTGTGTCGAATAAGCCAACTACATATAGGCCAAGATCGCGTTGGAGCCATACAATATCCATATAAGCACCATGAAAAACCTAAATCATTAGCTAACATTGATAAATCTTGAGAAGTATACAACATACCTTGATTATATTTGGATCGGCGAAAACTTCATTAAGTACTTGAAGCTGTTGTCTCCATGGCTTGAGAGTATCGACAATCCAATCCTTTTCGCGAGTACTGACTTGCATTAAAGATACAAGGCCAACATATGAACGAGTATCATGATGTTCCAAGTCGACCGCGATTTCCGTAGCGCCTTTGAGCTCCTCCAGCATCTCCAAAACACCCTCGTAGGTATCAACAAATGTCGCAGATGTGCTTTCAACGGGTAGATATTTTATTGGTTCTGCCTTCTCGTACATAGCGCTCGGGTATTGTAATTGTAGGATTTCTGTTTCATAAGGATGTTTGTACCTGAATTGTTTGTTAGTAAATCTTATAGTGGAACCCATTTCCTGCAATCTTCTTAGTTTTTCCCGTTTGGCTTTGGAGCGACTGGCCCTGGCTGACTTGCTTAAGTCTTCCGGCTTCTTTTCTTCACGCGGGGAATCCGGGAGTAATGCGAGGGGAATAAAATTAAAGTAGTCATACTGTTTCTGGTCGTATTCGTTTGTAATCATTCCAAGACTATCCTCTAATGACACTTTCGCATGCGGTTTGGTCTTAAGAAGAGGTAGCCACGGCGATGTATCCTCATTGTCAGGTTTGACCTCGAATGCGAGTTGTGGCTTCACAAGGTTTTGTGTGCGGAGCGAATTGTCGAGGGATCGTTTCTGGGGTTTCATTGTCGCAGAAGTCTGGCAGATATCAGTATGCAATTCGACAGTTTATGCGATTCAATAGTCACCTCTTCCACCTGTTTCCTTTTGATAATTCCAGTGTATTCGTCGAGGCAAGTATCCGTTTTTTCGAGCAAGGAATCCACAACATCCACAACGCCGCGCCAATTGTTATCAACGTCGTCGACATCTTCCAAATTTGGGACCTGGATACCTGAGACGGAAGCTGCAGACTTGAGCAACTGGTTGGCAAGTGCGAGCAAGCGCGCGTTCTGTTCGTCGAGAGCACTTCCCACTTCAGGATTTAATGATCGATGAAAGCCGAGATCTTCTGATGCTATATAACCGGCGGTTTTGACCGTTGATACGAGTGCAGCTTGAACTTCATCTTGCAAGGACTTGAAATCCTGTGTATCTTCTGCCATCATTGACAAAATTCAATTGTTGTTGCGTCGACAGAGATTGAGCTGAATTCTGAGATTTGATTTGATCAAAAAATATTCAAAGTTCAACTTTCTTACCCTTGTCATTAATTCAAACGGTGGGTGGAACTCTCTACACTAGCGTATGTTCCTAAACCTTGTTGCAGGTTGGGTCCTCCGCATTTTCATGAGTTTCATTTCAGCCGGAAATCTAAATTCTTTCACCTGCCCACGACTTCACGACTTCACATGACAAAGGATCTCACCTGTCGCCACTCGAGTTTGGTAGTAACAAGACACAAGACACAACACGCCTTGCAAACACTCCTTACAATCATACACTCTTACACCAAAAGCTTCTCATAATGTCGGCTTCACTTGCGCCCGAATGCAATGAAGTCAAGGAGTATGTAATGTCTACTATGTTCCATCCGTCTCTGAACCCGGGTTTCACATGCTGAACGTTTCCAAAGACGATATGATTCGTGCTTCTTGAAATGGTATAGCGAAAGTAAGTAAGGTTCGCCACGGGAAGGATCGATATCAACTAACAAGATCATTAGAATACCTTCGAGGGAAAGGTACCACTGATGAGTGCGAGTCTTTATTCAAAGACTACCGGAAGTGCTTAACAGTAAGTTTGGAAAATCCTTCAGTAGTTCTGAACAATTCCCATTCTAACTAAGATAGGGTGCGTTGAAAGAGCGCGGTATTGACAAGATGCTTGAAGAAGCACGAGAGGATCATAAGGAGCATGATGCCGTGAATTTGCGACGGCCCTGTGAGTTATTCGTGTTCTTTCTGAGGGGAGGGGATGTGATAGCTAATTGGGGAGTAGAATGGCATGCAAGCATGATATCAGACTGTACAAACAACACAACTAGGAACCTATGCATGGGAAAGGCGTTCGGATGGTCTTGCCGGTTAAGATTGTGCTGTTAACGGGGGAATTCAAACCATCTCAAATTTGTATGATATTCGAAAAACAGGAACACTTTATACTCATAAGCAACACAGCATGGCACGAAGGACTCTACTAGCCACCAAGGTTTAGATGGAGACTCCCTTCAGGCGACATGACTTATAAGTCCAAGTTCTCTGCGCTCTTTATTTCATCAATATATTGTAGCGTCAATTACATGTATGATATATCACATTACATAGCTCAAATATCCTCACCACCATCTCCTCTCCATCTTCATCCCTTTCCCATCAAATGTTCGCCCACTTCCAAGCTTGATACTAGCACGTGATTACCATCCTTAGCCTACAAAGCTTAATCTCGTCCACCCCTGCAAAAGAACAAATTGCTTTCCGTCTTTCTCTGGTCGTTTCTCCAGATAAGTTTAAATTCCTGTGTCGGGATTGGTTTATATGAAGGGAGATCCAGAAAAAAAGAATCCCGCCCAAAATCTGGACCCTGACTTTAAACAAATATGTGGGATTCGAGAACCTCATACTTGTGAAAACACCTTTATATATTCTCATCCTACCTACTACCCATATCATCCATTCTCTTTGATCCCTCCACCCTCTACCCTCACCCCTCCCGCCGTCAACTTCTCCGCCGAGCACCGCAAGCTGCAGAAGCCAGTAAATCCGTCTCAAACTTCCTACAGCAAAACATTACAGTGATGCGCCAGCAATAGGAAACAATTCATGCACCCCTTCTCTATTCTCACACTTGCGATTTTCGTAGCCGGCTACATCACTGCGAGGTGGGATCTGGTTACTAGACTTTATGAGCTTGCAATATTCGCATGGGATCACGGAGTAGTGGTTAGCTTTGATTTCCCCTGAATCAACTCAATGCATGTCACTAATAACACTTTGGCGCATAGGCACGAACTTTGAAAGGCTTCGCGATTCTTTCCCTCTTCTTCTTTTTGTTCATTATACCGGTGGAAAGGCTCGCGTCGAGGGAGACGACACTAGTAAATAAGCAATACATCTACAGCACCAAGCCTAGCTAATAATCCAATAGCATCCGCGATCTGGCAGCGTCGGCATATCTGCACGAGAACAATTGCGACGTCGGGGTTCTTTTTGAAGGAAGAGATTTTATGATCAGTGAGCATTTGTCATGCCCGATCATGATGGATTGATGAGGATTTTCTGGCCGAGGGATATACCAAGGAGCGATTCACCTGGAGTTATAGTTGGCTGGAGGAACTCTGGCCTTGATATTTTTGTGGTTGCGATCTTGGAAGATGTTGACGTGAGCAGCAATAAGGCTATATAAATTTGGATCCGACTGACGTAATTGCAGGCGCGCAATGTAGAGAATGCGTTGAAGGTCGGAACTCTGTTCCGAAATGCCAGTCATCCTATCGAGAGAATATATGAGTTATGTGGACAGTCTTCACTACAGGTATTGGGCTTGACAAATTCACCAGAAGCAGAAGTCGATAATCTTCAAATCCGCGCAACTACAGGGTCAGCATACAAATTACCTCAAATATCTTGTGCTCGAGCATCAACGAATCAAATAGTCGTCTTTGATCGACCTCAGCCTAATAGGATGCAATACATATCTCTAAAGCCAATATCTTTGGCATTGGATGACAAGGCTGAAATGGCATTTCATGCACCAGGCAGTGTTGATGCGGAGGAAGAACGAGGAGAATTAAGACAGAGGAAAAGGACCCAGGAACTAGTCGAAAAGCTGAAGTACCACTCAGTCGTTGAACATCCGCCATCACAAAAAGAGCTCGCCTTGCCAAGGATAGTCAATCAAATCAATTGTGCTTGGGAGGTCCATCAATTATTACAGAAAAATATTTCGCTAGTTGGAGCTCGGTCAAGGAGAAGTCTGAGCGTGTCGGAAAGGGTAGTGGAATCAGCGACAACGATGCGTGATTTCGTTCTTTTGACAATATGGCAACTCATCACTCTCTACATATATCCTATCATCAGACGTGGATTTGTCGTTGGTCTCCTATGTCATAGATTTGCTGCTGAAGCTTTACTCTTGATTTTAGAGTGGAGAGCTAAACCAGATTATGCAGCCTTGAAAGATATCTCCGCAACTGCACAGCAAGTGGAGATACGCTTGCAACAATTCTGCTATTGGCCTATGCAATATGTCACACTTCGAAGAAGTAAAAGAGACTGGGGTAGTGTGACGACAAGTCATCCGGACTACATAAGGTTTTATAATAGCCTTTGGCTAGTTGCTAATGATGTGATAATTGGAATTGCATTGGGGTCCTATATTATTGACAATTCCGCCTGGGTAGCAGAAACTATCAGTGATATCCTAAGCACTTATTCTATAGCTGCTCTACAAAGGACGATAAATTGGCTCATGGATTGGCCAGCTGGCTTAAAACTCAATACTGAACTGGCTGCCTTTCTTGGTGATTTGTTCTTATGGGTCATCGAACATTGGTCAAGTATGTCTATCGTCCTCTTCCACAAATCATGCGTTGACTAACTTTCACAGGCTGTATTGAAGCTTTGCATCCAATACTGCCCCATGTTATATGGGTCGTTGGTTTTTCTAGTTTTGCTGGAGCCAGCATGCCAATCGCCCTTTTCTCTGACTTGCTCACAATTCTAACACTTCACATCTACTCGTTTTACATGGCTTCTGCACGTATATTCAATTGGCAGTATACAATCCTCCTCTCTTTATTTCAACTATTTCGAGGCAAGAAGCATAATGTTCTTCGAAAACGTATCGATTCTTGCGATTATGATCTCGATCAACTATTGCTAGGCACGATTTTATTCACACTACTCTTCTTTCTCTTGCCTACAGTAGTTGTATTCTACTTGGCATTTGCATGTGCACGAATGGCAATCATCTCATTAAAGGCCACTTTAGATGCTTTACTTACATGCTTGAATCATTTCCCACTTTTTGCATTGATGTTGCGACTCAAAGATTCACAACGATTGCCAGGTATGTTCTCACATAACTTTTCCGGACTACATCACACTAACATACAAAGGTGGCATACGATTTGAACTTCGAGATGCTCAACAACTAGCGAGCCAAATACCCAACACTCCATCTTCTCCACCAACATCTTATATATATCTCAAAGTATGTTGACTCTCTGCCCGCTCATCTAGCTTTACATTATTAACAGAAATCTATAGTCCGTCCCCCTCACTTTCCGTGCCATGTTCCACCAATATTTCCAACTCGGGCATCGTATCCGTAAACACTACGCTTCGGCTCGTGTTCTTCTTTGTCTCGCGACCGGCAAATTCGTTCCA
This sequence comes from Botrytis cinerea B05.10, assembly GCF_000143535.2. NCBI lineage: Eukaryota > Fungi > Ascomycota > Leotiomycetes > Helotiales > Sclerotiniaceae > Botrytis > Botrytis cinerea. The sequence goes on from NC_037311.1 coordinate 2,841,668, forward strand.
CCTATACATCGGAAAAATCTTTATTCGCTTCAATACAGCATGTTACCAGCTCGTCGAGCAGGTATTATGGATATGTGGTATGCATTGACGACCAATTCTGATGAGGGAAAGGAGAAGAGGAGAGGCAGTGCTGGGTGGTTGAATGGTGGTGTGGCCAGTTTGGCCAAAGGGAATGGAAATCTGAGAAGAGGGAATGGGTATATGGCTAGAAGGGGTGGACATTAGAGGTTTTGTGGAATGCATGTGGATCTAAACGAGTGATTGACGGGCTCTTTTGTATATACGATTGGGTTTTCATGGGCCAAATGAGTTGAGATGAGATGGGATGAATAAAAAGAGAGTTGGAGAAGGTTTGAGATGATAGGTTATGTATGTACTGTATATAGATACGGATTACTTAATGATAATATTTCCAGAATCATCAGTTTTTAGATTTTACATGTTCACAATCGGAATGGGCAAATGATTTTGTGTGTGTGTGTGTGAAACAAATTATAATATCCTTTCTCTCTTTTCATTTCATAGCATTCGTCAATTATTGACTGACTCCCATATTATCATATCCGTTTCTGCTGTGCTGTTTCATGTTTTGTCCCATCATGTCCTATCCATCAACCCTTTTCCAGCTCCGCCACATCCATCTGCAAGTAATCATACAAATCTCATCCCCGACCTCTCCCTCACCTCACCTCCCCATCTCCTCTACAACTTCCCCTTCACCTCGCTCGCCTTCCCCTTCGCCTCTCCCTTCAACTCCGCCGCCTTTCCCTTCGCCTGACCGGCTAACTCGGAAGCTTTTCCAGATACTTCCGACGCGGTGCCCGATGCAGAACCAGTTGCGGAGGATGTAGCGCCTTGGGCTTGAGAGGCGGCTTTGGATGCGCTGGTTTTGGCTGAGGAGGCCGAGAGGTTGGCTGCGGATTTTACTTTTTGGGTTGCGGTTTCTGTGGGGAGGAAAGGGGACGTTAGTTGTGTTGGGGTTTGTTTAGGGGGGGGAAGGGAAGGGGAGACATACGACCAGCTTCAATACCATCTACGATTTTGCTCGCGACGGCTTTGTCGACTTGGTGAACGGTTTCTTTGACGGTTTCGGTGGCGGATTTGCGGGTGCTGAGGGTGGAGGAGAAGGGACGGCTGGCTTGGATGCGCAGTTGGGGGGTGAAGAGGCGGGATTGACGGGTGAGGGTTCTGCTTATGGATTGCATTTTGAGGGGATGGATGAGATGTGGTTGTTTATCTTGTTTGGTTTTGTCTGGTTGGTTGGATGAGTATGTGTATGTGATTAATTTTTCTTTGGTATCAGAAGATTTCGCGTGTACTTGTAAAGAGAAAAAATACAAGATCAATAATCTAGACAGAAAGAAAGAAGTCACTACCTATATATACTCTCTCTCTCTCTCTCTCTCTACAAAATCCATCCCATCCCACCCCATCCCAGAAACCTAGCTCTAATCAAACAGGCTAAGAAGGAAAGAAAGAGCTCATCCAGCCATCCAGCTTCCTTCCCACGCACGAGCTAGAAAGAAAGACAGGTAGGTAGGTAGGTAGGAGAGCAGGAGCTTCCCTCCTATCCGTCACAATGACGTCACTTCCGTTCCACCACATCGCACATCGCACATCATACAATACATCGGTAAGGCGAAGCTAAGCTAATAATAATAAGCCAAGCTCTCTACGACTAGCTACCTACCCACGAGCCTACGATATCTATGTCAATATGAGCTAGACACCTACGAATCAATCGTACCTAGTCAAGGAAATAAAAATTACCCCTCTTTCTCATATTCATCGACACCACGACACCTAACCTAAGCTCCATTACCTCATTCTTTGATTATTCCCGATCTGAGATCTGAGGTGAATGTCATTTATGTACCTCACCATTCACGGTGTACGGTGGGTGTGTGTGGGAATTTATGTTACGTGATGAAATACAAGTAAACAAGTAAACAAGAAATGGCCATTTTATATAATCTTGTCTGTTCATCTAGTAGTCGGTAGCTACTCGTACATCGAAGAGTAAAGTGTATGCGAAGGAAGTGGTGATACCTACCTACCTACCTACCAATCTACCTACCTACCTATCTTGTAAAGGGGAAATCGAATTCTGCATATACATATGGCACAATTGCCAATTCCCATGACGAACCGATTCCGAATACTGGGTGGGTACTTTATTTATAATAATAGTACCAAAGAGAACAGTTTCCACTCGCTCCACTCGCAATCGTAAGGTAAGCTAAAGTAAATATTGCATACAACTAACTACCTACCTACCTACCTATCTACCTAAACAAGGAATTGCCATCGTTCAGAAGATACAAGATAAACAAGTCCCCCTCCCTTCCCCCCCCCCCCCCCCCCCCAAAAAAAAAATCCTGAATAAATAATTTCCCATTCATAATATCAAAGTAATTCGCAAATTTGTCTATGATACATACATACACACACATATTCCAAATTCCATCCTGTTCATCTCTCTCCCATGACATCCGTATGTTCGCACATCTCCGCCAACAAAAAGAATTCCCTCCCCCACAAAAACAAAAAGAATTGAACAGAGGGGGATTCGAACCCCCGCGGGCTAAGCCCATGAGAATGCTAATTGATTTTACACCAACTAAGCTAGAAGCTTGAGTCACACGCCATAACCACTCGGCCATCTGTCCCGAAAAATCATTATTCATGATTCGTTGAAGATGGGCGACTTGTTTGCGTATATATTATCCCAGATAAAAGAGTGGAGGAAGAAAAAGAGAGGAAAAAGATTTTTTGGGATGTTGAGTGGGGAAGGAAATTGTGTGATTGGTTGGAAGACATGATGTGATATGGTGCATGAATTGATTGATACGAGACTAGTCGATCAGTAATTTTCAAGTGACAAAATTAGAAATTCAAAGGCCGTTTGATTTCTCAGTCCTTGACTTGTTCTGTTCTATCTAGATAGATTTAAATGTACAAATTTTATCTAGTAAATGAATACTAAAAGCTGATGAATGGATACCCTAGTATCGAAATCCAGATTGGAAGATGATAATAATATACTCCCCTACCCCTAATGCAAAATGCTGGTGATGTACCCCGAAAATGTATATGTACACATGATTTGAACCCCAAACGCCCAGCTTATTCCATATAAACATACAACCATCTTTCCCTCACAATGCCCCATTCACCCTCCACATCTCAACCCAGAACCATAAATCCCACACCTCCGATGACACCGGTTATTACAAGCGCCGTTAAGATTCCTGCTCCGGCTCTATCTCCACTGGTGACTGGTGTTTCGACTGTTCCATCACTAGCGGTACTACTTCCACTTCCACCTGCTGCATTTCCTACACTCGTTCCGCCGGTAGTGTTTGTAACGAGATTGGGTGCTGTCCCAATAAGTGTTGCTTGAATGATACTTAAAGCGCTCATTTGTTCTCCGACTCCGTATTTTCCATCGTAGGTGCTTCCCGCAGTCCAATGTTCTCCACATGCTCTTCCGCTACTTCCTCCATCGCATTGTTCTGCTGCGGCTTGAGCAGATGCGTTAATGTAAGTCATGATTGTTGGTTCGGTAAACGGAGCGATTTTAGTTGTTGCCGCCATCCAACGAGAAAGGTAGGCTTTAAATGATTGTTCATCGGTGTCGCAACCCACTGAGGTAGTTTCACATGCTGCTTCATACATAACATTATCTTTGAAGAATACACTACTAGCATTCAAAAGTCCTGATGTTCGACTTTCCCAAATGGATGATCCGTTGGTCTGTGAGGCATGTGTTAGTATATGGCTTGTCCGGAAGAGGTTTAGGAATAGAAAGGGGGAACGAACGTAATTGTACATCATGGCGGCCCCGAAAAGATAGATACCAGCGTTGTATGTCCATTGTATATGATCGAGAGAGCTGCAATTTGTTGTATCGGATGTACCGTCATATACTTCATAAGCATCACCGATCAATCCAACAGATTGTTCCCATTGAAAGATCTTTTCGGCCCAATCGGCATATGATGAATTTCCAGTATATCTTGCCAACCTAGCTCCTAAGTTGAAGAAACAACCGTTCGCAATACTATTCTTATAGTCGTATCCAGAGTTGAATGTAAAGATTTGCCATCTCAAACCACCTCCACAAGTTGAGTCATCCCATCTAGCTGCCATATCGTTGAAAACTGCTTGCGCCATTGCTAGCCAGCCAGGTGTTCCACTATCCGGATTGTCGAAATTAGCCTCTGCAGCTGTCATAGCAGCCATTCCCCAGAATCCCTGATCATCATTTCCTTCTGTCTTTGTCTGGTTGAGAGGCATGAAATCGTAATCGTCGCCAGCTTGATGTAGGAGAGCCTCTTTTACTTCGGCGTTATAGGTAGTGTCCCCAGTATAATACCAATAGTCGACCATTATACCAAACATAGCTCCCGCCTCCCACCAATAATAGGGGTCGGGTAAGTTACCAGCGACATCTCCGGTATTATTTCCCGTGTAGTATTTCATCATGTCGTAGGCGACATCGGATGCGGCGGTTTTGATGCTTTCTGATCATAGTTATTCAATCAGTGTATTGCTCTTCACTCAACAGGAAGCAACATATAGAGACAACATACCATCAGAGCTCAAATCAAGGGTTATTGCACTAACCAAACTACTACATGTTGAGCATATAGCAGCAGTATATGCCAAGGCTTTTCCTCCACTGACCCTCATCTTGCTCCTCTTCCGTGATTCAAACTAGAGTATAGATACTGTATATAGGGCTTCTTCGCCAATCACAATACCAAGATGGGGGGCTTCTGATCAATTCTAGATTTGCAAACGATTCGGCCAAACGAGAGTATAAGATAAAATATGCCGGATCGCTGTTGTTTAAGAAGGAAAGCGTACTGTCTTACCGTCGAGTCGAAAAGAAACGAAGACTATTCTCCAGGACTTCAAAGTGAGGAGAGACATGCTTCCCACCACACTTACCTCTAGTTCCATAATAACAAAACTCCTGGTCCACTGTTCTGTTTTTGACATACGGCCCACGGCAAGTCTTCTTTGGTTTCTTCCTTTTAATAGACCTTACCTTGCGCGTCAGCCACATCCCAGCGAATTTTAAAACACCATTCTCAGAATCTTGTAGACCCACCAGCGGTTTTCCCTGGGAACGAAACTAGAGACTCTGAGAGATTTAGAACTCTATGGGCTGGAAGAGGAATGCCTGGCTCATAACAAAATGAATAATGGATACGCATTGGCTTACGCGGTGGGTACGTCATCCTTGTTTGGTTCACGTTTAATTGATTCCCTGGCGTTCCCTCATCTCCTAGAGACATCCAAAGTTTCCTCCCATCTCACCGTCGTGAATCGAGTATCAAACCTCTCATACATGCCACTTTTGATCTTGATATAAAACTCTCCAAAAGCAATAACGAACTATGATAGAAGCCAAGCCATAATTGTCTTGGATTGCGACGCTTAGTATGGTCCAAGTCGAGAGAGTAATCCTCCGTTTTTCTTGATGAAGCTTGAAAAAAGCTTGTCTCCACCAAGTACCGACAAGGAACCGTCAATGGCGGAGATTGGCGGCAAGGATAGATGGATACGAGATTGTGTGGCTGGTCACGTGGAGGTGTGCGAATAGGGGTGGTCCAGAACATTGAAACATGTTTGTTGGTGAGGTAGGAAGACTTCCTTCTGGGGTTGCGATACACAGCAATCGCTCATGTTTGATCGTGTTCTCCTTCCACATAACATAGAAGACATCTTGAAATCCGAACTTACGATGCACACCAAGAACAACGTTGTGCCGTCGAAATCACCTTGACGATTTATTTTGGTGGTCTTCCCATGACCCCACCACAGCTTTGTCATGATTTTCATGCAGCCGCTCCACTCATGTGACCAGACTTTGTGTTCAGTTGGATCCGATCATCATTTGATACCCAGAGTTCTCTGCGATAATGCTTCGTATCTTTTGCGCCCGTCGACAATGCCAGATTTGGTGGTGGAATACGTGGTGGTTCCACATACGATGATAACACGCCAGATAGTCAGGTGCTCGTGACGAGATGTAGGAAGATTTGTAATACGATGTTGCCAATGCTTGGTAGGGGAGTATGTAAATAACATACAAGAATGTGGTCTTTCTTCAATGGACAGACAGAGCAGAGTTGCTCTTGCTCTTTGGTCAATTTTCCATCAATCAAGTCACCTGATAAACACTTTCTGTATCCACGGGCGACGGGTGTGTACTCCGGACCCTTTGCAGATACCATTATGGTAATGGAAGCTGCGATGGCGCGATCATGCAAAGCCAAGAAAAGTACCTTGCTGGTTAAATGGTCAAATCGCAAACACAGTCCATTGTATTATGATTCACAATATTTCTTGGACGTTCACGCTCAACAACCTTGTTGGGTTCAATATCATCAAGGTACTTATTATATCTTTACAAAGTGTATAGATTTATCTGCACTGCTCCCACTGTGCTCTCTTGGGTTTCCCATCTTTCAAACATACAGCACGTTTCAATCGCAACTCAACTTCCCTCTGCATCTTTCAAATCAGCAATCATGAAGGTTGTTGGCCCGCAAACCGAAAGAGAGATAGATGCTGGAAAACAGTGCCTCAAAAATCTCCTTGATCTTCAAATGGCCGACAAACTAGACATGGTTTCCAAGTGGCCAAGTCAATGGTTTGATATCATATTGAGGAAACATCACAACCATAAGGACTACAAAGGTGTAATAGAGCTTTTCCATGAATTGGATCTATGGGAGCTTAGATCGTTTTTGTTGAAAGGCTTGACTTGCAGAAACCTCTCGGAATATCGTAATATACGGTATCCACACATCGAGTCGGGTCCGAAGACACAACTTGGCGACCGCACTTTTCCTTCCTTCAAGAAATTGCCAGCCGAGCTTCGATTGGATATATGGGAATACGCATTCGCAGAGGATCTCTTACCAAAAGTCCACCATTTGAATAACACAGACCGCAATACTGGAAAGATCACCGACTCAATCACATCACATCTCTCGTTCTCCAATATCGTACAAGTCTGTAAGGAATCTCGAGAATGGTATCTTTCGCGGACACAAAATACTTGGGCATTTGGAACATACATCAACTTCCATGTCGACATTTTGTACTTGACCAAACAAATTGAAGCATCCAAAATTGTTTACGAGACTCTCCTCTCTTGTCCTCACATGGCCAAGGTTCAAAATTTGGCATTGCGTCGAACATTTCTTACCGACAACCCTCAGAGTGCTTCCACTCAGGTCGAAGCCTCTGAATTTATTCGAGAAAACATTCCCTCTTTGAAAAACATCTACGTCGTCATTAACGAAATCCGAGACTCAACAATCATCGACCGAGATAATGACATCAAATTTCAACATCTCTCAGCAAGACAAAAGAGAAAGTGGGTAGACATCGGGTATGCTAGGACATGGCTGAAATGGGTGAATAAGATTATGATCGGTAAGGGTTACAATAGTGTAAATCATCATTTTGTGATGGTTGGTACTCAATGTACAGACGTACTGTCCTCGGATTACGGAGAGGTGACCTTCGAGAGGAAGATTCGTGATGGAAGTCTTGAGCTATTTTGATTGATGTTAGAGATGTCTGTCATTTGGCTTTTGGGTGCATGAGTACGATTACGATGCTTTGGTTGGAGTTAAGGCTGGAAACATTGCGGGGGTCGGATTGGGGTTCTGGGCTTGAGGTTTATGGTTTGGTTGCTTGCTTATGGAACGATATAAGGTGTGTTGCTGGATATTCAGTGGAATTGGGGAATTGGATGCGAATTATGAAATATGATAGAGGTGATAGCGAAGAGGGGTCTTGAATCGGAAGGTTAAGGAATTCAACCGGATAAGCATAGTCTGGAGCGGGGGGTATATCTCGTCGAAGGATATTACACTGGAACGATGCATGGGGTTTTGACATGAGCAGTCTCTCATATGTATAGATAAGTTTAATCATACTTTTCGACACACATTTTATGCTTTCATACATGAAAAAGATTTACTGGCGACATATCAGTCAAACCACCAATTATCTTCGTCGGACCCTGTACAAATCATACATAAACATCGGATCTGGACTGAATAAATACTCCCTCTAGGTGATATCAAAAAATAACGTTTCATTAGGGGCGAGAGAAGGTGCGCCATACTCGTTCTGTTATATGAAAACGATGTGAAGAAGATCATGAATGAATGCATATATTTTTTGGTCAAATTTAATTTGTGTGTGCGTGTCTTTGGAATAATTGCTCACTTTGATTGTTTTTCGATTGAAAAAATTATTTGTTATTAGCACTGTTATTATTATGTATGTATGATATATGTATATATGTATGTAGGTATATATGTAAATATTATTAGATGGAGATTCAATATATAAATTGTTTCGAAAAAAGACTGAGCATATTAGATAAAAGTGGAGTAACTTCGGCATTTCACATCAAAATACCCGATGTCAGCTAATTCATTACACCATCAAAAAAAAAAAAAAAAATCATCGAATTTTCAAAACAGAAACTGGAATTAGAGAGGCCAAAAAAGACAAAAAGAGAATTGTGGTTGAAGTTGGCCTCAACTCGCAGAATGCGGCTTCTGTGGATCGAACACAGTGCCTCCAGATTAATGAACCGAAGTGAACTTCAGTCTGGCGCTCTCCCAAGTGAGCTAAAGCCGCTTGAGATTGTGTTTGTTTGTTGAAGAGCATGAACATTTTGTAGAATATATTTTAATTTTGTTTGTGGTGTCTCCATGTGGAGGAGAAAAGCGGAACACTAAGCGCTTTTTTGGCGTAGAATCTGATCGTGATTGTGGATCAAACTAGCCGTCGCATTTGCTGAAATCACTGTTTGAGGACCAGATCATGAGAAGCGAGGCTATTCAGATATTAATCTTGTGGATAATTATATAAATCACTTTGATACAAAATCAAGATCAGGGTTCGAACTTAAGATCATGCTAGAGAGGTGGTCTTAAGGGGTAGCTCATTATGCTCATATCATATTCTTTTAGGTTAGACCAATTCTATCTATCTAACTTTGAAGCCAAATGAAGGGGTTTGAAACTTTCCAATTTCACTTCAATTCATTTCAACCACTTAAGATTGTAATGTTGGAAAACTCGGTACCCGAATAGCTTGATTCATCCATATGATCTAATCAAAGATTGAGTTTTTTACTTATAGAACTCCTGCATTCTTCAAATTTTGGATCAATATTCGAATTACGATCTGGGACACCCTCTCCTATAAAACGATTATCAAATTGGCTCTTCTAGATGATTTGAGTACCAATTCAAAGTCTATACACCTACTCCGATTTTGCCAAGCAGGCAAATCGATTCGTTGGCAAACAGGCAGATGGTTTGTAATTTTCGGAGTTTGCAGAGTGACGATGCCATGGCTGACGATTTTTGAAGGTTTGACCAAAACGGTCTACGCGCATGACTAGTGGCTTCATCGGCTCTCCATCACACCGATCTGAGAGGAAACTTCCAGGTTCGACAAAGAAGCTACTGCACGTCACTAATGCGGTTTGCGCCTGCAGAAGTGTTGGTTGCTGATCCACAGGTCTTCCGAATATTGGCTCTCTCATTACTTTGTCCCCGATCGACATCCGGTTCAAATATGACGAGGCTGTACATTCTGATAGGATATGAAATCAGATTAGATTGATAGCATTTAGAATGCAACCCATTGTATCGTTGGTTGCATCTTCAACCTCTAATCGGTTGGCTCGCATGTCTCTCAATTCATGAAGAGTCTGATACATACGTGGTCTGATGGGTAGCTCTTCCCAGATAAGAAAAACCACATATGAAGTTAACGGGTTAATTTGATTGCGCATTTTGGACGGCGGGTAATCTCCACTTCTCATCAGATGTTGCGTTGCATTTCCCCAAGATTCCGGATATTGGAGAAGCAGGCGATTCAGCACCTCCCACATATTTCATTTATAATGGATAATGCCTGGGAGATTTCCAAAAGACGTTCGGCTTCACTGATGAATGTCCTTCTTTGAAAATGCAGGTGTTTTCTTTCGCACATATAAAAGTTAAGGTCAAGGATCTTCCAAGGCGCAGAGCATCAACGTTATGCAATCTCTGTTTGTCTCGTTTGCTTCGTTTGCTGTCAGGCCAAGGTAATATCGTTGCAATCGTCCAGAGAATGTCCTGCTTCCACGAGGTGGATTTCTCTAGGGTTCTCGAGTTAAGCTTGACAAAAACAAAGAAAGGAAAGGACAGAGAAACAGTATGGCTCAAGCTAGTATCTTATAACAGATTGCATCAATATCGACCCACTGAATGATTCACAGCCGCAGAAAAATATGGCATGCCAAATTGAGTACAATAGTGACAGAATAGGTCATGGAAAAAGCATTCCTTCTTCAACATCCCCGTTTATTCCATCGCCTCGCCTTGCCATGTTGTTCCCTCAATAAAATTGTCAGACCGTTTCCACCTGCCATATCTTCCTACCCAAAATTGAATTGAGCGAGGCAAGTGCACGCATTCAAGGATGCAAATGGGTAGCGGCGGGTTTCCCGAGATTCGGCCCATGCCGGGGCACTTCAAGGTCTGCCCTGTATGTTGTATTCTGCCGGATTTTGCTACCCTTTTCTTGATACTTCCTAATCCAACAAAGCCGCCCGGGACCTGCATATCCTATCCTTGATTTTTCAACATACTTTTATGACCACGGTATGGGAATGGAGGGATCATGAGAGTGGCGAAGCATTTTTTGGATTATAATTTCCGGGTGTCTAAATTAGCTTGCGGTACTTCAGCATTTATTTGAACTTTATATTCACCGCTCAATCGAAGTTTCTGATAAGTTGAAATCCAACTAGAAGCAACTAACGCTGAAGCGTGGTTAAAAGACGAAGCTCGGCGTAGTTACCTTGACATGTCCCTCGCAAAGTCATCAAGCGGACATTATCCGAGCCGCCGGCAGTTGCTCGCCTGAATTACGCCCAATATTGTGGTAAGACCAAAACTGATTCGCTATTTTCTTGCAACTCGTGTCCGTCCTGTCTTACCTTGATATGAGGTGAATATGACATGCTACACATCAGCCAGCAAGTCGCTTCAAAGCCAGTGACAGGAAGCCCACTCCAGCTATTGCAGCCGTATATCCAATTCTGTAATATCGAGCTTCCCCAGCTTCTCAAATCTGCATTTTCTCTTCATTTTGTTTCTCTGCAAGTTCATTCAAGACGAGTATCAACAAGAGCTTCGATGTGACTTTGATTGGTTCTGCCACGCTCAAGTCAGTTTGGAATTTTCTGTTGTCTTTAACTTGCCACCATTTGATACCATCTGACATGAGCGTCATGACCCCAAAATTGTATTGCTCGTTTCTCTGTAATACACAGAGCACTCGTCATGTATTTCTCGTTGAATTTTCCTTCTCCGCCGTTTCTCTCCGGTCAGCATTGAACCTCAAAGCATCATGTTTCTCGCTTTCAATTGCTATTTTGAATCACTCTTCTTGTGATATTGACCTGACATCACATTCTTGTAGTGGAAAAAATGCAGTTTCTCCTCAATCACTTCGTCCTCCATCTTCCGCTCACTCATTGACCCACTTACTGCCCTACGCAGAAAGAGCATATGCCGTTATCCGGCCGACGATGCGCGTCCGGTTCTATATCCTTACACGTGCGAAAACCCACGCACAGGCCGTACTCAACTAGTCGCAGTCGCGGCGGCAGGATTTCGAATTGGCACAAAGTTGGCCAAATTCGATAAAGAGTATCGGGTAGGCGGAGAATTTTTCAATGCTGATCTGAGCGATGTTTATCAGATGGCCAGAGCGCTCCATGTATATGATAAATTGTGAAAAGATGCATTAAGGGAACGGCTTTAGAGTGAGGGTGTGAGATCAACTCTGGTGGCTCTTTGGTGTCCGTGTTATTTCAATTCTTGCTTTCAAATAATAATATCTCCACGGCGATCAAATGCAAGGCTTGACTTTACCCACATGTCCACTCGGTAACTCCGTATTTGATCGCCAACAGTATCTCCAATGTCATAAGGCTCCATTAACTAATCGGTAGACACAGCTTTGCCACTGATGGAGACCTGCCGATCTGTTTATGTTACTTCTACTTGGGATGAAGGTATGGCCCCTTTAACAGCACTTGCTTTGTGGACCACAGTTTTAAGGTTTGTCAATGGATAATCACACTTTCCACAACCCTTCGCTTATCTTGAGTCCAGCTAGCCCCACTCACGATTTTATCAAGATTTTATCAAGATTTCAAGACAACTTGGCAACAAATACGATGAATCCTTATAACATTATAGAAGCCGTCAAATATTTCTTTAATCATACAATGCAGTAAGTGTCCAACTTTTTGCAATTAAAAAATGTCCCGCCATATGCGCCTTGATGATCTGGGTATAAAAACAAAATAGAAGAATGGGAGATGGAAATTTCCCTTTGCCTAACACGAAGATCCATCATGGGCCAACTCCCTGACAGATTCCGACTGGTTATGTTTCGGCGACTTTGACAGCTCTACTTGATAAGTATAATCTGTGCGAATTCCATTTTGATTATCTAGATCCGGGTTGTGATCGGAATCTCCATCGTGCAGTCTACTCCAATCTCCATCTCCATGTGCGTGTACTGTAGCGAATGTCGTACCGGTGTCGGTAGGATTGCGAAAGGTTCGACCTTTGGTATTGTTTCGGGCACTTATCGGTGCGCTACCAAAAGTGACAAGATCTTTTGGGCCGTCTGCGTCAGAAGTTGATTTTTTTACGGCGCTGTTGCGCATGAAAAAGCGACCGACTGTAGGGATTGAGCTTGCCACACAACCAATGGCTGTTTCTATGTTGGATAGGAGAACGATGAAACCGGTATAGTCTAGAGGGTTATAAGCACTGTTTTCATCAAAAGAACTCTGCTGAATAACTTACAGAGCAGGTTATCTGTGGGGGTGCGATAGTGTTCAATGTACGGTGCTCGAATCATTGTCGATATTGAGGCACTAATCGAAAGACTCTGGTTAGTTACACCGGACGCTTAGGTAGTGAGGACTTGAGGAAATGTCTTACACAGAAGCGAACGACAAAAGCAAGCCCACTTGTATCTTCCTGCCCAATGGCATCTGTGTCCTATACAGCATTACACCAGGGAATACTGCGCAAGCCAAATCTGTCACAATGGTACAAGCTGTCGAGGTATAACTCAATGCAATCATTGTGCCCATGCCCGAACACGTTCCTTTTCCTTCCGTTACCAAAGACGTATCCCAATTCGCAGCCACAGGTCTACATAGAAGCAGAATTCCAATTAATGTCACCAAGAATGTGGCGATAGTGAGGCCGAGCAAGCTCAAGACAAACAACCGGTACACTTTGTGCGCGCTAGCTATTCGCAAGAGAGTCACGCAAATCGAGCTTTTGATGACTGCCAGACCTACGACATATAGCATCATCCATAGCATGAGGTATTTTGTGCCTTGTACCAAAAAGTAGCTGTTTAGTCTGCTGTTATATGAACCGAGGCCAACTCGAGCACCATGACAAGCCAAAGCAACATCGACGATGTAAACCATCTAGTAAAGGTTAGTATCAAGTTGAGAATTGAAGAGCTCGAATGACTTTACCAGTCCCAGAACTATCAACTTATCGTCCCAGCCGAATGCATTGTCGTTAATCCTAACATATGTCCTTAATGCTATAGTAATTGTCGAAATACCAAGGCAGACAAGAGATACTACGAAAATTGCCAAAGGGAACCCTTCGAGGGGAAGTATTGTAGCATCGACGTCAGCCATCTGCACGTCGAGTCGATTCGGATTCAAAGAGCAGTGCGATGTGTGTTTGTGAAGATTTGGATCTTCAAATCCGGAGACAACGACATGATGTATTTCTTCATTCTCTATAGTATGAAGGAGTCTATATCAAGGACAGGGATCCGAGGCATGGACTTTTTCCCCAGGGTTCCGGAATCAAAATATTCTATACACCATCCACTGATCTTCCTCGTTTGTTCCGAATCTGGGACTCGTTCACTTGCTTCCGAGAAAACGACTCTTTTCGTGGGATTCCAGAGTTTTCGTCTTCTATCCCAGTGCGCAAATTTCGATCACAGTCGAAAGTACTTGGTAGAAAACGATCCCACTTTCCGCCCCTTTCATATTTAGCCCCACCCTCCCCACTACAACATCGGTGGGACGGATCGTGGTGGAGCGGAATGACTACACCTTGACCAATCCTGAATGTTGAAAAGCCTTAAAGAGAACTGCTCTAAGAAATTTGACAAGGCTTGTTCCACTTTTTAGTTGCCGTCGTAAAATAGGCGACTTCCTCATTAAGCTAGTGTAAAATATTAGTGGAGTAATTTTGATAAATTAGCTGTATATTTTTCACAACCTCACCAGGTATTGAAACTCTAAGAAGAGCCAAAGATTACCCATTTGTCACTAGTAAACTTAAATAGAGCTATAGTTGCGATATTATACATGGAATAAAAGTTCTAGATGACCAAAACACGGCAGGAATTGTTGATTCGCTAATGATGACCACGTACTCATTTCAAATCACAAGCTTGGCAACTACTCCGTTGCAAAATTTTGCGTGCAACTTAAAGTTTTCTAAAGATATCTGTAAAATTTTACCGATTAGATAGTGCCCAGATGAAAGAAGGTTGTTTCCGTGAGATTTATGTGGACGGAGAACGTAATGATCAAGCCTTCAGTCAATTGACAAGTTAACGGTGTACTATCTATACAATGCAGGATCTAATATATTAATTCCCAACGGGCACCACCAATGACCCCACAGTGAAGAGAGATTCTTCTCAGGAGGCTTTGAGTTTCTCCTTCCCCGGGCGGAGACGATCCCCAAAATCTCACAAATGTAGCATGAGATTGATTAAAATTGCCATTCATTACCTCTTTAGTGATCTTTTGCTCCACTGACATGTGTCATGGGCATGTTACCCATACTATGGGTTCCGTTGGAATGCAAACGTGGGGGGGATTGATAGTCTCTTCTTTCCTTCCTCCCGTCGCTTGCTTTAGAAAATTAACGTTTACGTTTTGCCCGCACTAGATTTTCAGCACCTAAGAATTTTTTTTTAGTGATCCAATATTCGCAATGGCTTCCAGCAAACAAACCACAGAGACTGGTCGAGTCCATGAGGGCAAGGTTGCGATTGTAACAGGTTCTGCACGAAGTAAGGATTAATAAATGACGCATTTCCCGGTGTCTTAGCTAACCTTGTTCCTAGGCATTGGTGCTGGTATTGCTAGAAACCTCGCATCTAAGGGTGCCAACATCTTAATCAGCTATCTTACCGAAGCTTCTGACAACTCTGCTGCTGAGCTCGCAGAAGAGCTTACTAAGAACCATGGAGTTGTTGCAGTGCCATGTCGATCTGACATCTCGACACCTGAAGGCTGTGCAGCCATTATTGAGGCCTGTAACTCAAAGATGCCTCCAAATGCCAAAACCAACAAGCTACAAATTGACATTCTCATCAACTGTGCTGCTATTATGATTGGTATTGGTCCTCTTGAAACAATCTCGCACGCGGATTTTATCAAGTCATACGAGACCAACGTGCTGGCTCCTATCTTGCTTACAGGAGCATGCAAGCCATACCTACCAACCGATCGATCTGGAAGAATTGTGAATGTCTCTAGTATCGGACAAAAAGTCGGAACTCCATACTTGACCCTTTACAATGGAACGAAGGGTGCACTTGAGGCCATGACAAGAACTTGGTCAAGAGAATTGGCTGAAAATGCCACCGTCAACACTATCAACCCCGGTTCAGTACTCACAGATATGTTCCGTCAATGTAGCGACGATGTGCTTGCAGCTCAAGCACAGTGGAGTCCGTTGATTCCATTGTCAGGTGTACGTGAATGGGATACGGAAGAAGTCAAAGCGGTGGGTAAGAAATGGGGCGGTCGTCCAGCATACGTCGAGGAAATTGCCAGCATTGTTGGCATGGTTTGTAGTGCAGAGAGTGCATGGATGACCGGTAGTGTTGTCAGTGCCAACGGTGGCCAATGTTTCAGCACATAAATGCTTAGTATTATGCAAATGTCAATATTTATCTGGAATGCGTAGCTTTTACGGAATTCCATGTTGGGCTAAGCGTTAACGACGAGTCATCACTAATTAACGAACAGGCCAGTCCTATGATTTAAATGAAGATTTCCATACCCGGGCTGACCAATATCATGAAAGCGGTAGTTTGAAGAGCATGATGTCTAGTTTCATAAATCTAATTCTTAGCCCGAATCTATAATCTCTACACATATGTTCTATCTCTATACTCATGCTATACTCTCTATTCGGTCTCCTACCTCTTCCTCTTCGTCTATTTGCATACCATGTACAAACCCTCTCCAAAAACCCAAATTTCAGGCCAAATCATCACTATACATTTAAGATCTCACTCTTGGCTGTGTCCTTGACGCTAGCACCAATCTCACCTTTTGCACCGAGCTCCCTCATAATCCACTCATATGCTGCCCACTGTGCTGCATTTACAATGAAAGCCCTTAAACTACATACACCTAATCCTCTAAAAAATACACCCATTCCCTCATTGCGATATGCTAGTCTCGCTATTTCTAAGGCTCCTCTGGGTTTGTGTGGTGGAGACCCAATACGAAGGGATGTGATTTCTGAAGCTGATGTCGGAGAGAGAATTTGAGCTTGTAGTCTTGTTTTCACAACGTCAAGTGGGAAAACACTAGCCCATGTCACCACTCCGGCTACGCCACCGCAGAGGAGAATTTTGATTGCTTCGTCCCGAGAACTGGTGGAGTTTTCCATTCCTGGAGGCGACGAGAGAATGTAAGAAGAGTAGAGACGCGATGATAATTCATAGCTCCAAAAATAAAACCCATAACCTATACTGTCTCTCAAGGCGGTAACTACACCTCCGAAATAGAGACCTCTGATTCCAGTTGTAGATATAATAGAGCGAGCTATCGCCAAGGAAGAGACAGGGGGGCTAGAGAGCTGAGCGCGACATTTTATCAATTCGGTTGGGGTAGAAACAATGGATGAACAGAGACCACCAATAGTGCCTGCAAGAAAGGTCGATAATAGGGGTACAGATTCCGGGTGGTTAGGGGTGTAAGTAGGGTGAAGAAACGAGAGTGTTCTGTTATAAGTTACAAAGAGAAGGGCGTTGAGAGCGCCGGTTGAGAGGATAGGCGCGGCAGTTCCACGGATAAGGGAGCTGGGAGTTGCGAAAGCAGTAGGCGGAGTAGAAGTGAGTGGAGTGAGAATCGGAGAGAGGCCATTGGCACGTGATGAACTCGAGGCTTGGAGCCGAACCTTGAGAAGATCGAGAGGATTGCCAATGATAATACTAATGGCACCGCTAATATAGCCAGCCCAGAAATCGGCGGACATTGTCTGATCTGTGTGGATAATAAAGGGGTATTGGCAGTTGTCTTTATCGTGGGATCATGTCTCGGACCAACGGATGATATACCGATTGAAATCTGGGCGATAAGTTGCCCCTAAGCTGTAGATTGGTTCCCGCTCTGAAACACCCAGCACTTTCTCTGAAAGCCTTATGTGGCTTGCTTCCCTATATACAGCAAACAACTGTACTGTTCCTCCCCCCAATTTCAGCTTTGTCTATGATAGAAAGCTAGCTATCGTAGATGGTGATAAGTAGCAGAGACGCCTTTGCGTTTCAAATGAAGATATCCACCGGTACTGATTTGAACTCTCAAACATGTGAATCCATTCGCTCTTTCTTGCAGGAACCCGAGAGGTTCAAAGAAACGACGGAGAATATAGGTTAGCGGGGTATATTCCTTGGCGAAGCATAGGCTGTCTGGAACGGAATAATGAATTTCCGAACCAACACAAACCCAACAGACAGAGACCAAGGGATCCATCAGCAATGGAGCACATATAGAGTATCCACTCAAAAGACTCTACTCGATACACAACAGCAACCAACTGAATACCGTTGAAGCTCATATAGTGTATGATTCTAATAAATTGAAATGACCCGGGTAGCAACTCAGGGGCTTGCGTCTTTTGTCCCATTTGGGAATTGAAGACCCTTGCTTCACACAAATTGCAATCTTATCACGAGAGGATTCTGTTTACATACAGAGAGGTCCACAAATTTAAACGACACCGACAGATACCTGGAATGGTATCGCTCTAAATCCTGGACAGAAAGCAATACAGAAAACTTTGGAATCAAGCCCCTTCTCACCTCTCCGCTCTCCGAGTTTCAGAATCTTGCTTTGGAATTCTGAAAGACATGTACAACATCAACATGAGGCATTGTAATTACAATAACTTCTATGTTTTCGTAATCACTCGTTCAGGCTCCATCTCAGGAGGAATTGACATGTGAACAACATTGGATCGGCGATGTCACCATACGAATATGGAGAGCCAAGAAGGATTCCATGCTACAAATAAACAGAAGTTTCCCTCTTGGGATGCACACCTCATATTCTATGGGTGGCACAAAGAGAGGAAGTCGGAGAAGTTATGGTGACTCAGTTCAAAGTTCAAACCCAGTCATTATGCAAGTCTCAAACACGAACTACAGTGTTGATTGAAACCCCTATAGGACATATAACGGCTGTACCCCGAGACTTATGTCAGTAAAATGGTCAGACATAAGGATCGGCAGGAGAGTCGTTGATCTCTCCAATCTTTTAGCGGCGGCCTTTAAGAAGTTGAGAGGCAATATGGCACACAAGGGATGGTTCGGCTGAAAATGATAGAAGACAAGGTAAGAAGTACGTAGGTGGGTCAAGGAATACAACCCTCTAACAGTTCGTTTTTTCCCCCTAAACTATGTGACCTCTCAATTTGGATTGACTATGCTTCGGCTACGCATTCCGTACACCCGATTCTTGGCTCTAAGTCCAGCAAATAGCTTGTTCGCAAATCTTACAGCTTTGCTTAGCACAAATTGTATCATCGTCTTCCGCTACATGACCGTGAAACTTGAAGCAACTCGTGTAGTCATGATTTAAGAGTGGCAGCCACGTTGCACTGCATATTGGCGATCACGTGAAAACTTGCTTTGGGTTGTAGTACAGTGCCACAACATTTCAAATCCAAGGGAGTGCATGGAAGAGGTGCCATTCAACATGACATCACCTTGGGAGCCTTAACATACACGTACAGAGATCATAGACATTGTGTTGTTCGCTGCCGCTTGTTTTACAACTTGCCAGACACATGTAGATTCAATCCATCTCCTTTACGGTATCTCCACTTGCAGCCCATTCTAAAATCATTATACTTGCTGTTCGCAATACTACAACTACCAATGGCAGAGCTTGAATGTATCGAGCCGAGCGAAAGATTCGGCAGAGTCCATTCAAGAGTAGTTGAGGTTAGAACGGCTCCTGCGAGTAGACATCTTTATCATGATGAAGCTGTGTCCGAGGATGAATATACTTCTGAGTGGAGGCTGCACCTAATCACTTTAGCGTATGCCCACCATGCTTTATCCAGTATTAAAAAGTGTCTAATAATCTTATCTGACTATTGTCTATTGTAGCTTGAGTATGGACATTTTTTTGGTTCAGGAGTCATCGATCGTCAGTACTCCTATCGTCTCCACCACCAATGAATTGATAGGATTTGATGAGGCCTCATGGGGTAGCGCCGCGCCCTTTTGATTCTCTATTTTTTTTTATCAATCTCGGGACCGAGGAAGGCTCTTAGAGCATTGCAAGGTAGTAAGCATGTTGGAAAGATGGCGGTTGAGTTTGAAAGGAAAGCGAAAGTTCTGGTATGAACTATTTTCCTTCTGTACATGAGGAATGCGAGGCCAATTTTTGAGCAGACGTCGCTTGTATACCTACCAAGACACCTTCGCACAATTCCGTGTATCCAATGGTGAGAAAGCAGCCGCTGTTGACCTGGGCGTTGTTCTGGGTGCAGGTTTTGTAGCCGAAACGCCTGGCGTAAATGGAACACTCCAACAAATTGGGTTAATTCTACCACTCGATCTAGAAAGCTTTTCGCACTCTTCAGTCTCTGCTGTAACCTGAAAATGCAAACTCAATCGTTAACACACAGCCAGGTCATCACTAGCCTAGAAACTCCTTCACAAATTATTGCAGAAAGTGAAGGGGTTCCTTCTTATCTTTATGAACCGATGTTCCTCTCCTCACACCAAATAAATGCTCTCGGCAAATCATCTTAATGTGCAAACGAAGCAGCCCCAAATTACAATGACCTCCTTGCCGCTTGTCCAACGGTTGCGGAAGCCGGGATTCTAGTTGTTAATGCTTTATGCTCGAATTTATCAAAGACTTTAGGCATACAAGAAGACTAATTGAGCTGAGTAATTGGGTGGAAAGCTACGGAATAGATTCCCTAGTAGCGGTGAAATTTCGAGATTGATTCAGACGGGGACGGATCTGGTGGTGTTTGAAATTCTTGGGGCCAACTTTTTCGCAGTAGATTTGACGGTGGCGGCCCAGAGCTGATTTCGAAAGAACGAGTGAATAGATGTATGATTGCTCAATTGAATGTATCCCAATAAAGGCAGGAAATTGTCGGTATCCGCGGTCACATAAGAGCACTCAATTGCTCACACTAACCGCCGCGTGAGATTGCAATTGTTCGAGCCTCTTGTGGCACATCACTACAGATTCTGCAAATACCATGAAAATGACCAAAATATCCTACAAACACTGGATCGTGAACGATAATGGTATGCAGTATGTGCTGGCTTTCAATAAATGGTACCCATACAACCACTGCTCCTCAATGATGGTTGCACTTTCATCAAAATCTTTATAATAAAACTTTCAATCAGCAAAACAGCTATTGAACCATGAAAGATGCGAAGTGAACTACTTCCCGAATAAGTACGAACCCTTCCAAGCTAATGAATGCAATGCCAAAGAGAAGGAAAACAAAAGATTTGAAAGGGGCAAGGCAGAATTATAGGTGGTGCCTGTTAAGGGGAAACTACCAAACGGTGATATCTTTGACCACATAGGAAATAGTCACAGATATTTAGCCGAGAGATATTTATGAAGCATTGGGTTTTCAATTGACGACGATGACGGAAGTCAAGATGGTCGCGGATTCAGCACGCCCAATGAAATCGAAACGGGTGATAAGGAAGGAATCAACTGTGCAGTGTTTAGGCACAATCACGTGCTTTCGCGAAATTTAGACGCGTTCAACATTACTCAACTCTCTCTCTCTCCATCACCACGCCACATCAAGAAATTAATAACATCAAACTGCAAAACCGCGACCACACTTTGATCCAAGCAATCACGAACTTGGGGCCTTAAAATTGTCAGAGTAGCGCGTTCAACACACAGGACCTGTTTGATCGACGAAATAATGATAACGCCACCGAGTGAGAACGATGTTGTTGACGCGCAAACACAGGCGCGAACTCCAATTCCTCTCGCAGGCAAAAAGAGAATCGGACTTGCAGGCACCCCTCAATCCACAGATCGACTCAAGCAACCTTTCCATATCACATCAGGCGAAGATAAGGAGAATGCTCCTCCTTCGACACAGAGAGGACGATTATATGGCGGAACTCCTCAATCCGTCGACAAATTAGTGAAACCATTCCGATGTCCTGGTTCAGCAACGATAACTCGAGCTTCCGTGAAACCCGCACGAAAGCGTCGAAAGGTTGATTATGGAGGTGCAGATGGCGAAGAGGAAGATGGAGATAAACCGTGGACGAATGAAGATCGATTAGCTCTTGCGAATAGAGATGCGAATAAGTTTCCTGTTTTCCAGGTTAAGGACAAGGATACTATGTTTAGGAAACGATTTTCGGTACCATTGATAAATAAAGATGGAGGGGGATATAATCCCAATCGACCTCCACCAACACTTGGACTGAGACAGGGAGCGGTGTTTGTTGCAAAAGCTTTACATGATCCTAGTGGCGAGTTTGCGATTGTTCTTTACGATCCTACAATTGATGAAAAGCCGAGGAGTATAGAGCAAGCTAAGAAAGAGGAGGAAGATGCTAAAAAAGAAACTGAAAAGAAGGACGGCGAACCCGAGAAACCGGTACTGAAGTTGGACGCCCCATTGGCACATAAAAGTCTTGCGGAAATATTAGGAATAAAAAAGGTTGTGGAAGGTGAACGGCCCAAGGTTCCAGTTGTTATTGATCCTCGACTCGCGAAAGTTTTGCGACCTCATCAAATTGAAGGTGTCAAGTTCATGTACAGATGCGTTACTGGTATGGTGGATGATAGAGCAAATGGATGTATCATGGCAGATGAGATGGGTCTGGGAAAGACTCTTCAATGCATTACTCTTATGTGGACGATGTTAAAGCAATCTACCGATGCTGGGAAACCTACTATCAACAAGGCAATCATTGCCTGTCCGTCGAGTTTAGTCAAGAATTGGGCAAATGAATTGGTCAAGTGGCTAGGTCCAGATGCCATTCAACCATTTGCAATTGATGGCAAAGCTTCAAAGGAGGAACTTATTCAACAATTACGACAATGGGCTATAGCTAGTGGTCGATCCATTACAAGGCCTGTTATTATTGTTTCTTACGAAACTCTACGACTTTATGTTGACGAGCTCAAGCACACTCAAATTGGACTGATGTTGTGTGATGAAGGTCATCGTTTAAAGAATGGAGACAGTCAGACATTTGTAGCATTGAACAGTCTCAATGTCACTAGGAGAGTCATTTTATCTGGAACGCCAATTCAGAATGATTTGACAGAATATTTCTCCCTGGTCAGCTTCGCCAATCCAGGTCTTTTGGGCACTCGAATGGAATTCCGTAAAAAATATGAATTACCGATTCAACGTGGTCGAGATGCGGCTGGTAGCGATAAAGATCGGCAAAAGGGAGACGAATGCATCAAAGAACTTCTCAACGTCGTCAACAAATTTATCATTCGCCGAACAAACGATATTCTTTCCAAATACTTACCTGTCAAATATGAGCATGTCGTGTTTTGCGGCCTCGCACCCTTTCAACTCGATTTATATAATCATTTTATTACTAGTCCAGACATCAAAGCTCTTCTGAGAGGAAAAGGAAGTCAACCTCTCAAAGCCATTGGCATGCTCAAGAAACTCTGCAATCATCCTGACCTTCTAAATCTCTCCGAAGATCTTCCCGGTTGTGAACAATACTGGCCCGAAGACTACGTTCCAAAAGATGGACGCGGTCGCGATCGTGATATCAAACCTTGGTATTCGGGGAAAATGCAAGTTCTCGACCGCATGCTCGCACGCATCCGTCAAGATACTAATGATAAAATCGTTCTAATCTCCAATTACACGCAAACCCTTGACATGTTCGATAAACTATGTCGAAGCCGTGGCTATGGATCTTTACGTCTCGACGGTACCATGAATGTAACGAAGCGTCAGAAGCTAGTTGACAAATTCAACGATCCGGATGGTCAAGAATTCGTCTTTTTGCTAAGTAGTAAAGCCGGAGGATGCGGTCTCAATCTCATCGGAGCCAATCGACTCGTTCTCTTCGATCCTGATTGGAACCCAGCTGCTGATCAACAAGCTCTCGCTCGAGTATGGCGTGATGGTCAAAAGAAAGATTGTTTCGTATATCGCTTTATCGCCACTGGTACTATCGAAGAAAAGATCTTCCAACGTCAATCCCACAAACAATCTCTTTCATCCTGTGTTGTTGATTCTGCTGAAGATGTCGAAAGACACTTTAGCTTAGATTCTTTGAGAGAATTGTTTCAATATAGAAAAGACACAACGAGTGATACTCATGATACGTTTAAATGCAAACGTTGTAAGCCGGATGGAAAACAGTTCTTAAAGGCCCAGGCGATGATGTATGGTGATACAAGTACATGGAATCATTTTGTTAATGCAGGGTTGGGGACGATACAGGATTTGTTGTTGAGACAGGAGTGTGGAGATGAGAATGTCAGCGCAGTGTTCCAGTACATTAGTCATTAGGCAAGGGAAGTTGGGTGTGTAAGGAGATGGGACTGGAACGAATACTGGGCGTGATTTTGATGCGTGGATTGGAGCACTTTTTTGTTATCCTTAATTTTGTTTGGGAGTTCAACGACAAATCGGAGAGAATTAAGCTCCTTTATAGTATTCCCTCAAGCGGGCGTTTTGGTATGATGATGATAGACAGAAGCGATTATATGACGTAGAACACTTCATATTATTTTGATTTTCAATTCCCTTTGCCTCCTAAATTTTTTGGCTGCTTCATTTGTCAACTACACATATATTTCATGCATATCAAAATAAGAGTCAAAAATCAAAATCAAAAGCCCTCTAGCATTGCATCTACTTGTACATCCACCTACTAATCAAACACCTCCTGCCATACCAAACCATCAAATCAGACACAAACTCCCCTCGCGCAGCTCAAGATCATCAGATGATTGATAATTGATCCTCGAAATTAACATAACATTAACATCAACATTAAGAAAGAACCCCTCCAGTTTTAAACCAGCATACCACAACCCCCAATCCCATCACAAGCTCACAAACTTACAAACTCACAATACAGACACAAATACGAATACAAATACAAATAAAAAAATCACACAACCCCATCCAGATTCCTTAATATCGAAATTTCAGATCCGCTAACTGCCGTCCAACTATACTTACTATACTATACATAAATGTGTATAAAAACTTATATGTCAAATACTTACCACCCCTTTGAAAATTTAAAGTTTAAAGTTTACAAATATCTATATCGATTTTAATACACAATCCCAACTTCTCCTCCTCCTGCTGCTTCTCCTGCTGCTGTTCCACCTCTAATACTTCCAACCTCTCAACCTTCCAACCTTCAACCCTTCAAAACAAAATCATACATACCATCTCCTCACTAACCAATACCCATAAAAGCTAGCTATTTAGTTAGTTAATTAGTTAATAGATAAATAAATACTCACTCACTCAATTAATAAATATTCCGGCCCATTGCAATTCATCACATTATATCACATTACCTTTGATAGAAACAATAGTTACACCACTACTGCTACAATCACTACCATCACTACCACTAATACTATCAAATAGATACATAAACAACTCCATAAATAGCCACATGAAATACACACCTCTCATCTCCCCCTCCTCACACAACTCCACTCCACCCTACCCTACCAAAAACCCTTCATTAGTTTACCTAAAACACAACACCCATCCATACCATACTATACTATACCATTTTCTATAGATTCCAAGTTCAAACTCGTACTTCAACTTTAACCTCCTATACTATTCTTTAAATTCCTCAAATTACCAAATTTACATACATACATACATACAAACATACCCTATACTTCCATTCCTTCGCCCCTCACCCCTCCACATCTCCATTTCTCAAGCTCTCCAAGTATCACTTCCTAAAACGCATAGCGAGATATGTATTGTGTATATCTATATCTGTCGGGTGCATATGAAATCATGAGCAAGTTATCTCCTGCTGTATCACTTACCATTTATAGTATCGATGTGGGACACACCGATTACCGAGTCGTACACCCGATGAGACATTGTACAGATGACCTACTTTACCCAGCAATGCACTGCAAAACATATGCGCGCCACCATTACGAATTACATGCATTCACTGTTAGAAAAATTGCAGTATCATGAAAAGCCTCTGTATTGCACACATGATAATGATATTTCTAAGTTGGAAGTAAAAAGTAACTGCCTGGCAATATGTATTTCTTCCAGAACGAACCATTTGAACAACCATATCAATACCCAAGTATAAACGAGATTCCATGCACGATTAAAGAATGAAGAGAAGTGTCCAATGTTGAATTGAGACATCATCTTGAAGTGAAGAGAGAATCGCACACTCGCATAGTCAATACTGAGTCCTAGTGCCGAAAGAGAACAAACATATACGTAATGACGGCCACCCAGTTGAAATCCATGTTTAACGCTTCGAGGTATAAATTGTTGTTTGCGTTGAAGAAATCAAAAGATATATTTTTTGGTTGCTGAGATGACGGGTACATGGGAGGTAAGGAAAGGGGCGATGATCGATTGATCAGAAATGCTCCCTTTCGTGGAGAATCAAAGGCTTTTTGACCATCTAGAGAACGATTGGAATGGCAACGCAGCTATTGGTAAGAACATTAATCCCTCCCTGTGTACCACCATTGTTAGAATTGTCATCGCAATCGGGCTAGCCATGTAAGATAATGAAACTTAATGAAGAATGAAGAGAACTTACACTGGTGCTGCCGCCGTTCACATTACAGCAAACGGGTGCGGAGTTACATTTGCCTCCGAGCACGATACCAACGATTGGGATCGGGATTTCGGCGCCTATTATTCTCGTTAGCAAATACTTCTGGGCCAGGCGAAATAATACTTGTAGATTGGTGAATGCCAATGGATTAACAAAATAGAACTTACAATTCAAACCCAATAGATTGCCTAGAATGCCATCACCTCCTGAAGTGACAGACTGACAACATGAGAGTGTTTGACCTTGAGCACAGGTTTGACCTCCGCCACGAGCGAAAAGTGTTGATTCCGTAGTGGGAATAGCAACGACCATGGCGGCCAAAGAGAGAACAACAGTGGCGATACTGAAACGCATTTTGAATATAGGGAGGAAGTCGTCGACTTGAGTGGTTGATCTAAAAGTGAATTAAAATGAGCAAGAGTTTTTGTGCAGGAGCGAGTTTGTTCAGCAAAGTCAAGCAAATGTGAGTTGATGAGTTGATGAAAAAATGAGATGCAGAGGAGAAGTATGAGACCTTATATATGGAAATTCTTCCCATCAAAGTAACACTGGAAAATCGAGGCAAGAGCTATCGCCCCCAGTAGACAGTCTAATGGACCGCCAAGAGGCCAAAATATTGAAAGGAGTAGGTGCCATTTTCTTCACAATCGAACGAGATGGGACAAAGGAGGTGGAATTTTGTATTCACACTACGGATGAAAGAGCCTTCATGTCACTAGAAAAACGCCAATCGTCCTTGTTGCCTGTTATACCGTCTCTTTTCGGAACTGAGTATTCCCATCCTGACTTTTTATGTGAATCATTAAAATGAGGTTGTTTCTTACAAAGAACAGGAAGGGGCCATCATGGCGGAACGTGATATTGTGTAAGAGCAAGTATAAAAACAACCTGCAATTGGCCACGAGAGATCGATATATAGGGAAAGGCCAAATCAAATAGTTTCCATGTGACGATGTACTACATCAATACCGAGCTTTAGATAGAGTCACTTTTGCCACGTTGTGAGACTGCACATACTTGAATAGAAAGAGTCAACAAGCAACAACAATAGATCGTCGGATTTCTCACAGGTCCCCGGGAAACTAAGCTGAAATTGTACGTCGCAGATAGTGGCTAGGAGGAATATTGGAGCACAGAACGAAGGAGAAAACAGATATATCTACGCGGCTGATAACTCGTAGAGCGTATGATTTTTGATTGTCATAATTCTCCGACGAGTGCGCCACGCTAAAATAACTCCAAATATTTGATTCCATAATTATCAAGGCCAATTTGCCACTGGAATTTGGCAAGGAGATATTTTCGTATAACGTGTAGCTAAATATTCAAAAAGTATGCGGGCCTCCCTTTTCTCCTTTCAAATGTCATGTGTGCCAGAAATGCGAAAGAAGTACTAGTTCCAAAAATGAGCCTAGTTTGGATTCCAAACAGTCCACCAAACGCCAATGTTGGCCGCTATGATAAGATCCAACATCTTCAAGCCCTCGTCATGAATGATGAGTTTCCCAAGTTTTGCACGTTTGCCTCTATTACCACCACCGGCTTTTTCCTGTCCAATACTAAGGTCCAGTCGATCGTCATTATCGTTCGAGATTGTCAGCTCGTCTAAGAAGTTGTTTAATCTTTGTGTTAAGGGCGGAGAGTCTTCTTCAAATGAGGAGCTAATTGAGGAAGGTCTAGGTGGTAGATGGGAAAGATCCTCCCCATTACTTGCATATGGGATAGCATGAGACGTTTGATGAGGCTGAGTTTCGGATGGATGATGAGGGCTAGACTTAGATAATCGCTTACGGAAACTTCCTAGTTTTCGTGAGAGTTTATTCGACCCACTCTTGACCTGAGCAGCAGCCAAGTCCATTTTCTCCCTATCAAATAGATCTGAACTTGGTAAATTGAAGCGAAGTTCGCTCACAGTTACAGAGCTTGACGAAGAGGCGGTGGAATCTGCGGAGACTGGGGCTGGTAGCTTGTGTAGACAACGTAAGGACCGACCAGCGCCACCAGTGGAGAAAGTGCAAGTACCTCCCCAAGGACTTAAGAATGTGTAACCCTTGGCGCGAGAATTTTCGGACCCATCCGCCGACCGATTTTCTGGATCAGATTCCTGCGGACCTTCCGAGCTACCGCTGTTATTCCTGCTGTGATTTGTCGAGAAATCAGAGATGGCCCTTCTGTGCTGTTTAAAAGTTTGATTCCATGAACTAGCCCATTCCATCGATATTTGACTGTAAAACCCAGGTCCGGAGACTCCAGCCTTTTGCGTCACTGATGTGGGGACTTCATTTCCGGAGGGTTGGAAAGTAGCTCCTTGTGACTCCCGAGTTTGGTTTGTACCACCGAGCTTGTTGTTGCCCATCGGGCGAGTATGGTTGCGGAAATAGGTATAGCCTGGCGTTGTGATATGCACAGAAATGTCATAGTAAGGTTTTTTAGTTGCTGTCATCCCTATAGTGGGAGGATTTGATTTCCCTTCAACTATGCCGACATTCCATTGGCCACCCGAGGTTGGATCTCGTCGAATGATAGTTATTGAAAATGCTTTTGCAGAATCATCAACTGGTTTGGGTCTTTCAAACATCGTATGGCTACTTGGAGGCCGGTGTGATGTTTCCAGATCATTGTGAATAGGACTACTAGCCTGAGAAGACTCTGGAGTGAACATCGAATTTTGAGGCTTTATTCTCGTGAGAGGCTTTCTGTTGACAGTATTTGACCGCGCCATGGAAGAAGGCTGACCTGCGACCCGGCGAGAAATCCCTGATTCTGCGACCATTGGCGTATTGGCAACGTTGTCACGCGGGGACACGATGACATCGTGTCCCGAAGTATAATCCTTCTGGATATCTAGCGCAGGTGCTTGGTGTTGTAGGCGCTCCAAGTTTAATACACTTTGCCTATCAATATCCAAAGACTGGGCCCTAGAGCCATCGGGTAGAGGTTTGCGGGGTAAAGTCTTCTTAGACAGTGCCCGGGAAGGAATAGGTTGCTCTTCGGGTAAGAATTGAGCATCCTCATCCGAATTTAGATGCAAGTAGTATAAAGAGTTTGCGACATCCTCGGATGTGACATTCTTGAGTTGTGGTTTCAAGGTAGTAAGAATGATATCTAGGAAATTTAGTCAGCTATGATGATCAACGCCCTATATGCATGCGACCGCACCATTACTACCAGGTACTCTAGCGATATAGAGAACTAGATTGGCCCTCTTCTGCTCGGTTGGGTTTCGTGGGTACTTCGGGGGGTTTCCAGCAAGCTGGATCAGACCAGAAAGCGAGTTTGCTTCAACAAAATCTTGTGGAGACATGTTTTGCTGGCGGTTTGAGGTATACGACGGAACTGGATTGAAAAAAGAGGAGAGAAGTTCTTCCCTTTACACTCTTGTTCCTCTGGAGTGAATCATACACAGCCAGAAGGCAAAGCAACAAACTCGTCAGATCAAACCTTGGGATTATTAACAAGAAGCGGATTGAAGAAGCCCAGCCTTCTTGGAAGAGAGTTTTTTTTTGCAGGACTTCGATTTATTAAGCTTTTTGCGATATATCTCTATGATGTTGGGCAGCAGAAAATGTACCCCAGATGTGTCAGGGAAAGGTGGTGGGTATCTCGAACTAGGGTGTCGTATGGTGTATTGCGTATGGCGAATAAGGGAGGCTGATATGCTGATGGAATGAAAAAGAGCTGGCTGGCGTAACAGGGGATCGCAGAAACTTATACAGATTGAAAAAGCTGTCAAAGACGTCAAAGATGTCAGAGATGTAGCGGTGATAATGATTGCCACGACATCATATGGCTGATCCACATGTTTCTTGGGGCTACCCAGGTATATTAAGATAAAGAAACAAATATCTAAATGAGACTTTTATATTGAAATCCTTGCTTCTTGGACTCCTTATTATGCCAGTCCAAGCAAATAACTTCTTATTAGGTTTGTTAGGTTGATCAGATCATCTGCTGGCGGGTCACCAACGAATCCAGTAAATCCCAACCATACGAGTGACTTGCATGCTTGCACTGCCACAGTGTCAACTGGTCCGTACCGACAAAGTGTGTGCGGCTGATGCATGAGGCTGAGATGTCGGCTTTTCTTTTTTTCCCCCTCTGACTTCACTTGCCCAGCACGTGCCTCGGCATGGACGTGTGCGAGGTGGTGGTGCGTACTAGAGGTAGACAGTCCACTCAACTACGCACTACGGTGCCCACTCATGCTCTCATGTCAACCAAGTCCACTCGCTCATCTCGCCCGCCTCGCCCGCCTCGCCCGCTTAAAATGGATATTTCACTAACAACCACAACCCACAAAACGACCCTTGATTGGCTCAGACGGGCCAATGAAAATCCATCAAAACTTCGTGCACTAGGAGTTAAAGAAATCTCGAAAAATTAATTTTGGCTCGGATTATTATCGTACAGAGGGAGGAAGAAAAGCTTCATACTTTTTCTACCACAATTTCAATCATATCTAGGTACAATACAAACACAGAACAACTTTTGTGAAAGTTATGTTATTTTGATTGCGTTAGGATCAAAAGGCACAACACTTATTAAATTCAAGTTTTATCTCCCCAGTATTCATATTGTAATTTCACTCGTCATTGGTAAAAGATGGCAGAGAGCACTCTTCAAGTTTGTCTTCCCTTCCCCGCCTTTCCTATTTATCCATTAACAAATTTTTCACAGGACAGACTGCGCGAGCATGCAGAGGCATTCGATGGATTGCTATCCTTGATTCCAGCAAAATACTACTATGCTGAGGACACCAGTGTATGTTGAAAATTCAGTTTGGTTTCAATTGCGAGTGCCACAATGCTGATTGCCGTTCCAACACAGGATCAATGGAAAAAGAAGAAGCAAACCAAGCAACAAGCTGCTGCTGCAAGACGCGCAAAGCTTGATCCAGATTCTGCAAAGACCGCAAAGGATGTCATGGATGAAAGAGCAAAGAAGAGAAAATTGGAAGAGTCTGAGGATGTCGAGGAGGGTTCCGAAGTAGAGGGTATTGAAAAAGAATTACCCAAACAAGGATTGAAAAAGGCTGTCGAGAAGCCAGTAAAGAAATTAAAGACCGATGCCGAATCCACAAAAGAGACATCCAAGTCTGCGACGCCAAAAGACTCTACACCCAAGAAAGGTTTGACACCAGAAGAAGAGGCAGCAAAATTGGAAAAGAGAAACCAGAAAGAGGAACAGAAGAAGGCAAAGGCAGCCAAGAAGTCAGCCAAACAAAAGGCAAAGAGGGAGGAAGCTGCCAAACAAGTCGTCGAATTACCAACCGAAGACACTCCTGCTAGTGAGTCGACTACAAAAAATGATGTGGCTGAAGAAGTGACCAAGGACACTGCCACTAACAAGACCCCTACCAAAAAGACAATCGAGCATGAAATTGCGGCCGATGAGGAACCAGAGCATGACCAAGAAATTGGTCATTTCGAAGCTGAAGGTCTAGAGGAGCCTGAATCTACCAAATCATCGCCGCCCTCATCTACTTTCTCCGCAACAAACGAGGACAACACCAGTGGAGGTACATCCACATCCTCTACTATCCCTCCTACCGCCCCTCCTAAGCACATCACCATTCCAGCCGACTCCGAAGCTCTCCGTTCTAGATTAGCAGCTCGCATCGAAGCCCTAAGAGCTCAACGTAAAGCGAACAATCCTGACGGTACCCCTGTTCGCAATCGCCAAGAATTAATGGACCAACGTCGCAGAAAGGAAGAGCAACGTAAAGCCCACAAAAAAGAACTCCGACTCCAAGCCAAGATTGACGAGGAGGCTAGACGAGAAGCCGCTTTGGTGTCAGCACGAAGTAGTCCAGCAGGAAGTTTACTCAGCCCTCTAATTCGCTCACCCGAAAACAATTTTGCTTTCGGTAGAGTCGCTTTCGCTGATGGACAAGGTCTCAATGAAGATTTAACCGCACTCAAAGCCATACCAAAAAAGAAGGGTCCACAAGACGCGAATAGTGCACTTGCCGCCGCAGCCAAGAAACAATCTCGATTAGAAGCAATGGATCCCGAAAAACGTCAAGAAATCGAAGAGAAAGAACGTTGGTTGATTGCGAAAAAGCGCGTAAATGGTGAGAAAGTTCGAGACGATACTTCGTTACTGAAGAAAACTCTCAAGAGAAAGGAGGCTACGAGGAAGAAGAGCGAAAAGGATTGGGGCGATAGGATGGATGGTGTCAAGAAGGCAAGTCATATGAAACAAAAGAAGAGAGAGGAGAATCTCAAGGCTAGGAGAGATGGGAAGGGTGGAAAGGGAAAGAAGGGTGGAAAGGGTGGAAAGCCAGCTGGTGGCGCGAAGAAGAAGAGTAGGCCGGGTTTTGAGGGTAGTTTTGGAGGCGGAGGAAAGAAAAAATAAAGGCTGTTGTAACATGATGTTCTGTTAGGGATTTGATGTTCTGTTGGGGGTTTGATTAGGTGTTTGGGAGTGAGGACAGGAAAACTATAATAGAGGATGTGGTGGTTGGTAGGTAGGATAGGAAACGGAAGTGACAGTGTCACGTCTATGGAGTAGACTGACTCGGAGAAGAATCATTCTCACCCAGCAAAATGCATGGATGATGACATTGAACTTACTACATTGGTCATGAGAGAAACATTCTACCATACCATCTACAATAAACATTTGTGTGCAAGACAATTGATGGTGTGAACAACTGAATCCCTATTGAAATATCTCGAAATGAGAATATACAAATCACAACTTGGAATCTCATCCCATCCTCTCCTATTCAATGCAACTCAAAACCAACCACAAACACAACCTAAAAAAGAGCAAAGAAACCTCCTTAGTTTCTAGATAAGACTCATAATAGAGTATTCCTTATAAACACAAATAAAGCAGATTCTCCTAAACCAAACAGGCGTATTCATAAAGTATCCTGAAGTATCCTGAAGTATTTTTGAATCTAATCTCAAAAACCTTTTTATATATAAAAAGAAAACTTTCATATATATATATACTTCTATCTGTTTTATCTAGTCATTTACTCATTAATTATAATATAAAATCTTGTATATTCTTTAATAAGTTATACTACTAACTTTACAGTTTCTGTTGTTATAATTATGTATATATAGGATTTGAATATATCTTTGAATATATATTTATACAGTATTTTATTGCTTATGTATTTATATACATACTAATATACCTACTTATATACCTACCTACCTACCTACCTACCTACCTAGATACTCAACTATCACCGAATCACCGAATCACCAATAACTAGTAATTTAATTCTCATCTCATTTCTTCTTTTCTATCCCTCATCTCTTTGATCTCTCAAGTCTCTCAAGTCTCTCAAGTCTGCCGAGCTATCGAGTCTCTTTTGTCTCTAAACTCTATTTGCCTCCTAATACCAAATACCAAATACCAAATATGAACTACTCACTCCTTCTTAACTAGCCAATCACAGACAAACAAATAAACAAACAGACGCTCCCCTCCCCCCTCATCCTTCTATCATTTGTACATTTCCCAACCATCTATTTTTCTATCAATCAGACGAACTAATCAAACAATCAAGAAGGAAACCAGAAAGGAGGAAAGGAAAGAAAGAGGAAATACACAGAAAACGACGAGTAGATACAAGAGACAAGATATTCAGAACTAGAACTACAACTAGAGCCACCATATCATGTATTATTATATCACACCAAACACCCTCACGTTCATATTCATCTTCATCCAAAATAAAACATCTAATTATCTGTTTAAATTTTGCTATTACAACAAGATTCCAAAGGTACATAAGGTAAGGTAAAGTAAGGTAAGATGTGATTTTTCTTCTTCTGTTACAAGAAAATCCCCCTCCGTTCGCAAATCCGACGATCATGCATGTTCAAGTCCCTCAAGCCCCTCGTGTCTTGAATCTTGATCTTAATCTTCCTCCCTTGCTTCGTACCGTATCTGCAAATACATTTCCTGGCGCCCGGCCCAGATAAGAACAGATGAGTGAAACTACTAGGTGAACTTTTCCCTTTCTCGCTCCATTTCCTTCGCGAACAAAGAGTCTAATGTCCCGACTCCCCTACTCCTCCTCCCCTTCCAATTGAACGAAAATGAATGATGTAGCGGTGGCATAGCAAAAGATCTCCTCGTGTGTGTGTTGGTATATTTTGTAATTTTTCCTCCATCATAAAAGTGTCATCAAGATGCGGCCCACCTCCGCCTTGTTTGTGAGATCGTGGATCGAATTGCATGTGTGAGAAATGATTATAGCAAAGAGTCCAAACGGGTAAAGACACTTAGACATGCGGCTACGACTTCGAGTTGTAGTTCTTTATCCTTTCCATTGTTTACTTCCTATTTGCATAATATTAGTAAATGTAGGTTAGAAAGGGGGGCATGGACAGGGGTAGGGTGAATAGAGAATGATACATACATCCGTAATAACCTGTCCCAAATTTGCACCTATTCCCGCTGAGCCTCCTGCTCTCTTTCCAAATGGCCATTGGCTATATTCTGCCAATAATTCATCAACTTGGGCGAATGCTCGTTCTCTGGATTCGTGACCAAGTGATGCGAGGGCATTCTCTAGTACGTTGGCTGCATAGGCAGCACATACCATGGCAATTGTTCTGACATATCTGAATTCGAGGTTCTCGGGGAGGAATTGACTGCCTGGAAGGACAACAGTTCGTTGTGTAAGGACGTTTCGGACTCTTCTTCTGATTTCCTCCTTTGCTCCGCCGTCTGCTACAGGATGTGTCGCCATATCGAATAAAAGGAAGTTTTTCTTTTCGGTTCTAAGAATACCCTTGTCGACCAATCCTTTAGCCAACCGTTCTCTGACTTGTTTCAATTGATACCCAATTTTCATGAGATTCCATGTCTCGCCTGGTAGATAATGTCAATGTTGAGAGCTCGAGATGTGCGAAATTGCGATTTCTTACCACTCATCAAATCAATCCATGAACTGACACTCATCTTCTCACTCGCTTTCATCATTTTGAGCGCTTCATCCAATAAGACTTCTCCTGTCAAAGTATCATCGATAACCTCAATTACTCTGTCTGCTAGAGGGAATCGCCGCCTCGAGGAATCCTTCTGCATGCTCACTCGCCCTCTGAACGCCAGCTCAATGACAATACATCCACGAAGCGCATATGATATATTGTCATTCCAGAATGAAAGATAACCCTGCAAAACAACATTAGTATCAATCGCGGGAGCGCAAACCTCCACCTGTTCAGATCAAGCCACCTACTTGCTTATCCTTCAATCCCAGTAACAAAACTTCCTCCATCAACGTCAATTTAGGTTGCTTGCTTCTCTCTGCACTTTCGCTAATATCTCTTGGATCAAAGGCAATTTTGTGACCATTCTCTCCGCTCTCATATGATGTCTCTGGGCCGCTTGTATCGCGAGAATTTCCAGCCTTGGGCGCCGGTGATGCAACACGACTCGACTCCCCATTTTCCGTATCGCCAGCTCCTCCTCCGCCACCTCTTCTGCGTGTGAGTCCAGAAGACATTAGGTCGTATCGCGAAATCGATTATGAGTGTAGAATTTGATGTTTAAGTAGGGGATGTCGTGAAATGAAGCAAAGGGGGATGGATTTTTGTCCTCTTTGCAGTGGGACAGCGGCGTTACCGCTCACAAAAGCAATTCCGCCAGTAGAATATCCTATCTTCTGTCGATAAATTAATTGATATCGAAGTTCTAGATTCTTGGATTCGTTCTTTTTCGTATCAATAGTAAAAAAGTGGGCGGGGCAATTGTAGTGTCTTGTAGGTTGAATTGTTCTGTAGAGCTTTGAGGTGCGTGGATGAACAGGGATAGCGCAATCAGAGTGCGCTAAGATTTTATAGAGGAACTTCTTTGACCGGGGAAGTGGGAGAATATCATAATGCTTCGGAGAGAAAGTTCTTAGTGAAAAGAATAATTTGAAACATATCCAAACTTAATGTATTTTCATGTTTTAAATTTAAGAGGAGAACACAGAGGTTTGTTGAGTAAGATGATCTAAACATTTTTACAGGCGCATAGAATCACATCACTTCTATGAACGCATCGAAGCTCGTACAAGTTTCCCCCTCCCTTGTATCGCCGCCCGTTCACCACTTGTATCTCATTCCTGGTCCACGAGTCCCCCATTGCCTTGCTTCAATCTTGACCGTCCCCATATTATACAATTCCATGATCTAATGAGCTGTAAAAGATGTTAGCTATCATGTTCGCCTTTGTAAAATATTGTAGGAGACTGACCATCTGGTTGGTGGAGGATATACTCGACGGCTTGGTCAACTATGGAATTTGTTAGATAATTGCACTGTTGAGCGTTCCCACTAAGACAACATACCACTGAGAATAGAATCCGCATCCTTGTCTGGGATCTCAATGCTGAATTCCTGTGACCGCATTAGCCTTTAATTCCCCACTGTGAATGTCTTATACAAACCTCCTCGATAGCCATAACAACCTCTACAGTGTCCAAGCTGTCTAACCCAAGGTCGTTTGAGAAGTGTGCGCTTGCAGAGAGCTATTCAATGTCAACCATGACGTCCACGCCGTCTTCCCTATCATATATCATACCTTCGTTGGGTCCGAAACCTACAGATCAAATTAGTAAATTCCCAGCCAGACCTTATTAAGCACACTTACTTTGTCGAAGTTGCTCAGTAAAGAAAGGATTCTGCCCTCAACTTCTCCCTTGTTAAGACCGGCGGCTGCGGAGTAGCATCTTGCAGCTTGGAAAGCTGATGGGGCGAATTGAGATTTTGTGATGAAAGAACTTTGGTTGATAGGACGAGCAATTGCTGCAGGTCTTTGGACAGCTTTGCTAGCAGCGCTGCGGGCTGATCTGAGAAGAGCGGTTCTGAACATCTTGATATGTGGAGAGGATTAGAAGTGACGTCTGTGGATAATACAGTGGGAGATACGAATTTGACGATAGAGATGCTTCCCAGAATGTTTAGCTTTAGCGTATTTTGAATCCACGTGACAAAGAATGCGCCGACGAGTTTGATGGAGTTACGTGGAGTAACTATGATTGGTACAAATTTAGTTTGAACTGGTGAACGGTATCTTCAGGACTATATTCAATCGATATTACCGTTTTGAAAATATAAAAGGAAGTGGTGGCATACAGTAGAAGCTTTCAACTTTGGGCCAATCACAGAGAGTCATTTCGAAATCAAGTCGTAAAGTTCCGTCAACCCTCAAATAATATCATATCCAAGTTACAGATCTCCAACAATCCTGCCACGAGCAACCCTTCACAATGGCAACAACAAAGCCCATAACTATGCTCGTGGCGCGCAGTCGTCCATTAACTACTTTGACTGCCTCAACAATCCGCACATTTACACCCGTTGCATCTAGAGCAACTTTCTCAACCTCTCAATTTCGAAGCGCCACCCCAGCCGGTCCTCCCCCGCCCGGCTTCAGACTGCCAAAACCAGTAAGATGGAACGAGAGTAAGGAGAGTACAATGGATAAGGCAGGGAAATACTTTCTCATGTCAGAGTTGTTCCGGGGAATGTACGTAGTGCTAGAACAGTACTTCAGACCTCCGTAGGTTATGCCATTGAGTCTCTTAACCTCCATATTGCAGTGGCTAATTACTCGTAGATATACAATTTATTATCCTTTCGAAAAGGTATACAGTTCAAAAATATATTAGGGTGGCAACGAATACTTATAGGATATAGGGTCCGATTTCTCCTCGATTCAGAGGCGAGCACGCTTTACGAAGATACCCTTCAGGAGAAGAACGATGCATTGCTTGCAAGCTTTGCGAAGCTGTATGATATTCCAATTTCATGAGTGGTGGCGTTTTCTCACATATTTTAGATCTGTCCCGCACAAGCTATCACGATTGAAGCTGAGGAGCGTGAAGATGGAAGTCGCAGAACGACCCGATACGATATCGATATGACAAAATGTATCTATTGTGGTTTCTGCCAGGAGAGTTGCCCAGTTGATGCTATTGTGGAATCACCAAATGCTGAATACGCCACTGAGACGAGAGAGGAACTGTTGTACAACAAGGAGAAGGTATGTTTATTCGAATGACCCGCCGGGTTCAGTTCATCTCTTACTAACTTACACTACAGTTACTGTCCAATGGAGACAAGTGGGAGCCGGAATTGGCGGCAGCAGCAAGGGCTGATGCACCATATAGATAACCATATTTTTATTTGTTGTGAGGCGGGAAATTGTACATATCAGAGGTGGTTCTTCAAAATGCGAATAACTGGACACAGAGAATTCCATAATTTGTGCAACAAAACATTTTCTCGCTGGGTTGAATTTCAGTTTCTGTATCAGAGGAAGTGTACCAAATCTACGAGTGTAGTCAAAACACTAGTTGAAATATCCATATGGCCTTATCATAGAGAGATCTTGGTAAGACTTGCATGTAGCTGTTCGGCTGCGAAGTCGATTGGAGTTCAACTCTACTCGATGAGATTGCTTTCAATTTACTTACTGTACGTACGTACCTAGATAGGTGCTCATTTCAAGGTACAAACACTACCGTCCAAGTTGTTGAATCCTAGATTAAATCGCACTCGTCTATGTGTTGCTCCAGTGTCCCAGTCCAAAAATTCCCCTTCAGTGCACATCAACCGGGAAAAGATCAAAAGCAATATCAGTGTAACCTCAAATTGGAGTCTCGTCTCTAAAGATGAGGAAGCTGCGATTATCGTTGTGGCAATAAGCAAGTACTGCAAAGAGGAAGCAGTTAGGGACCTTCAAGAATACAAATGATCGTTTGTCCTTCCATCTTCCACCCCCTCAACACCATACTAGAGTAATCAATATTGTATGCTTAAAAATATCTTCATTGCACAACGCATGATAAACTTTGTTTTGTCAAGAGTATATAATCATCTTTAGCTTCCTAAAATAGAAGTGCTCACTGCAATCAGTGGGAATTCTCGTCACAGAGAATCGCTAATTGACGCCTCATTTTCTGCCAGGTGCTTTGGGACTCGGCCTGCGCCCAATCTTCAAGGTTTGAATCATGTCCTCGACCTTACAACAGCCTCTCCACCCTCTCCACCTTTTCCTCTCAGAACCTCCCAGCTCGACTGTTCTCCAATGCCCAGATCATCTGAAGATACTCGAATCATGAGGCCAACGCTGAATAAGTCAAAAGGCATAGTCAAGATTCGTATCCCTCTCCCAAACGGTTCTTCACAAGATGTCGCAAACGCAGATCAGTTTACAAAGAGAAGAGAGAGGTTTGGTTCATTTGTCTCATAAACATGGTGTTCTTCTTCAAACCCTCCAGAGCAAATCTTGGACCACGAGGCTACTGGTGAGTTTAGAAATCACCAGATAGGGAAACGCAAATACCAATACTCCAGGGAGTGGTACCAGGATGGGAAAAAATTGCAGCTCTTTAATGCAATAAATGGTCAGCCCCAGACTTGTAAAAGGATTGCCCAACTTTACGCTGCAGCAGCCAGACACAAGAACATAGCAGAGACTTTAATAAGGCGCAGTAAACGATCCGCGGCTCTTGCTCTAACTGAACAGGCGAGGGCCATAAAATCTTCTGCAGATATTGCTCTACCTCCTAAGAAACTTACAAGGAGTGAGTTCTGGGCAGCAGTCGTGCAAGCTCCTGCAGATATCAGCACACCATCTGAGAATCATCCAGGGAGGGAATCAGCGACATCCACATAAAATTCTACAAACCCAATTCCTCCTCAAACCCGTGCAAGGAAGGATTTTTGGGCCGTTTGTTCGAACTAAGGTAGAACATGGTCACTTGCTGCGTATGGATTTCAGATTCGGTGTTTGAGTGAAGAGATGGTCATCATGGGATGTTCAGTATCGAATTCACGAGTCGCTGCGTGGGGCGTGTGTTTGGATAGCTTAGTTAATTGGTATGAGTAATAAGTACGGGAGTTTCATTTTGGAGGTCCAGCGGGGTTCTGATTGATATTCTGAATTCTGCTTGCGATGAGAGGGGTGAACTTGGGTCAGAATACTGTTAAAGCATTATCGTGTATCATGCGCAGGATTCTTAATATTTCTTGAAAAGACATCGCGTTGCGGGGAAGTCCTTTCAGAGGGGTAGCGAACCTATATTAGACAGCGGTTGATGGAATTGCTTTCGGCGATTTAAACCTGGATTTTTTTATCTTTGAATAAAAGAGCATTGTAATTGTGATTGTGAATATTCACCCGGAGTTAGTACAATGGTAAATATATATTCCCCTGTAGAAAGAATTCGAAGAGCTTCACGGGTAAGATAATCATGCTATGACTGACTACCTATATAGTATATATACAAACCTCTTCAATTCAAAGTTCGCCAGTTTCTCGGCATGAAATGTGACGCGAGGCGAGAATGGAGAGAGGAATTGGAGTTGAGTGCACTCTTCCTCTTACACTTTCTAACCTTGTACTCCTACTTCTCTTTCCAACCAATCTAATCTGTACTTGCTGTCTTCCCGTTATGTTGGAGTTGATGATAAAAAAAAAATGTGGTTTTAGAATGTGTAAATATTTGTATTGATATCACTTTTATCATCATTGACAATTTGAGTTTCTCCATTCCATGTCTCCGCTTCTGCTCATATCCTATGTGTATTCCTTCTGCTCACACACTACTAGATACTATTCAAGAAAGCCTTATTTTATTGTATGCGGAATTGAAGATTCCATATCTAAATTTGACTCCTCCATCTGATCTACAGTAATCACCTTCCGATATACAAAACATTGTTTTTCCATCTTTGATTCAAATGCAAACACATGACCCGAGACAGTAGATTTGCATAATTCGCACCCTGATTGATTACTAAAACGCTCTTACCACTCAATCAATAGTTGTTGCGAACCGAAACCCACATTCTCCAGATTCCAAGCCCAAACTTCCTCCATCTACCATCCGAACCCCTCATCGTGCCACCACACCTCCCTGCCCTTTTCAACCCACTTTCCTACATGCTCTCTCAACTCTCTTGCCATACCTGTTGGTCCACAAACCAGAACTGCTACTTTCTCCTCCAATCCTTGACAAAAGGTTCCATCTACAATCGCGCGTAAATCTGGCCTTGAATATTTCGTATTACTAGATGGAGATGCCAAGCTATGCATTTCCACACTACCAGGCTCACCGAACGATGAAGTGGATGTGGAATGAGAGGTACGGGGAGAAGTGATGTATAATTCTAATCCCTGATTATTTTCGATTTTGGCTTCTGAGTTCTCGTTTTGAGGTGAGGAGGACAGTGCCCAGGATGACTCGGCTGCATCTCGCATAACCCAGATCATTCTTACGTGACTAGCTATTCTACCTTCATTCTCCATTTCTTGCTTTACCGCTCGATAGATAGGGAGAGTAAAAGTAGCACCTACGCCACCGGCTACGAGCAATACTCTATCGAATTTCTCGGCTAGATTGGGGAATTTGCGAGAGGTTCCATATGGCCCTTCGATGTTGAGTGGCGGTCGGGCTTTGCTGAGATGGGAAAGAGAAGATAAGGCGGATGTGGTGGGCCCGTTGAGAGTGCGCATTGTTAGAGTGATTTGTGGCGAAGGACTATCTGAGACTGAAGCAACAGTGAAAGGATTGTAGAGTAATTCATAGAGATGTCGGTTATACCCTGTGGATTTAGGGACGGATGACGGAGGAATAGATAGGTAAACGTGTTGACCTGGAGCATATTGAAATTGAGAGATTTTTGAAGGTGTAATTGGAATGGTGACTTCGACAAGTGAAGTTTCTGGGACTGGTTTTATGGTAGCGAAAGCTTTAACGGTGTTGAATTTGCGAATGCCAAGGTCGATTACAAAAAGGGCGAGTGCTTCAAGTATGTAAATTCGGAGAGCAGTGGCATGGAAAAATAGAAGAGGAATTATGGCGATGGCGACAAAAAGATGAATGGTAAAGAAAACCCGGTAAGACCAACGACGAACAATTGGTAAACTCGTGACAATGAGGAGATTGATGAGCCAGAAAGAGAGTATACCGCAGATAATGATAGGTGTTGTGATTTTTATGTATAAAACTCCGATCTGAATCCAGCCATTTGCATACCAGCTGGCATGGCAGGCAAGAAGAGTCCATATAACTCGGCCGGATATTCGGTGCCAGGTGTTAAGCTGCTCATGAGATGATCCGAATAATACGGAGAGCGGTGAATATAAAGACTTCATGGATAGTGCATAATGAGCAGGGAATTGTGATGCTGCAACTATACCAAATCGCTTGGTTATATGAAAGTAATCTGGATACATCATTAGTCATTATGTTCAATTATACAACAGAGGAATTTCCAAGGTCCTAGATAGCCCAACCACAATTTCACCGACAAGAGGACCTTGACAGCTGAGTGTATTTCGGAGACTCTATCCATTTGGGACGAGGCAGTGAAGTCATGGGGAGGGGGTAATTCGCTTGCAATATCAAATCTACCGAGATGGGATATCTGCTGTTCCTTGCAAGACCTCGAGAGAAAGAACTCCCACAGACTCCAATATAAAGACAATCCAAGTAACTTTACTTAGACCAGTATAGTCAATCCACCTCCTCCAATAAACGACACAAACAAATGAAGAATCATACCATCACCCGTCTTATGCACACACAAAAATCCCAACCAGGCCCCCCACAACCCCGCCAAAATCCACTGACCCCTCTCACCCCGACCAGGTGCCACTTCCCCGCCTAACCACCACACCACACTTCTTATCTTTCGCTTCCCCTCCGCACTCCTCGAAGCCCGCTTCTTCTTTGACGTAGGAGAACTGGGAAGGGCGTCATAATCGACTTTCGATCGTTGACGCTCGGAATAAACCCATATTGCTAATCGATAGACATTGTACAAGACAACGGGGATGAAAATGGAAAGCTGGGCGTAGAGACCGTATCGATCGAGGAGAATCCGATTTTGGATCTTCTCTTCCGGCGTGGGAAATTTGATGCGGTAGGGCCACGACATTGTGAAGGGATACCTATCTCTCTATACCTGTGTTTGGTTATTGATATCGACCACGAACGACGACACCTCTCGAGTTTCCCCAAAAGATGAATGGATATCTAGACACCTGATACCAAGATAGAACGCTTATATATGTTCATTCCCAAGTGCCCGCCCACTCGAGAAACCCCGGCGAATAGAATTGTATCGAGTATGGCAAATGTCGTTATAGTCCCTTGTCCCTCCGAATCCTTTCGGACTGACATCCAACTCATCAGCACTAAGTAATCCATTGACCAATCACTGAGCATTTATTACACTAATCCCGATTCTGACCCGCGCGGAAGCTCGGACCACAGATAGAGGGATGAAATGTATGAGATGAATCCCTGCTCGACTAAAATACCCCATGAAGACCTTGGGACGTCGATACATTTTAATGCGGAAAATTAGAATGCCACTACTTGAGTAATGCGAATGGTTTTGCCCTTTTTTTGCAGAAAGTTTATCTAGCACGGTATTCAAGATCAATATTTATCTTAACATTCGAATACATGAATTGAAGATCTACGAATCCCACCCCACCCCACCAATGCGATGAATACAACCACCATGCGCAGTCTGCGCACTTCATCCCTCTTCCGTTCGCCCCTCAAACCTCAATATCAGCCCCTCACCCACCTCAGCTCCCTCCCATCAACCCAGCGTTTCCAATCCAGCACTCCCCTCTCCCCCTCCCTCCCCTCCACCCTCATCCCCGCCAACACCGTCAACGGACCGCCCTCCACCCTCCCCGCGCCCCTCGATCTCCCTACCCGCGAACCCAACCAACCATTCTTCTTCAAATACGCCTTCACCCTCGGAAAAGCATATGCCAAATTCTACAAAACCGGCGTCAAAAACATCTACTACAATTTCATCGCCTCGCGCACCATCCAAACCATCATTGACGAAAAACACAAATCCTCGCTCTCCTCCGCCGTAAAAGGCGATGCGCTCTCGCGCTCGGATTTCCAACTCCTGATCCGCAATCGTCACGACGTGAAGCGCGTTCCCATCTTCGCTCTGGTATTTTTGATCTGCGGAGAATTCACGCCGCTGGTCGTGATTGCGATTAGCAATGTCGTGCCGTGGACATGTCGGATTCCCAAACAGATCGATGCGGATCGAAAGAAACTAGAAGAGAGGAGGATGATTAGTTTTAGAAATCTAACGATGAAGACTCCGCCTGCGGGAACGGATGCGCAGGGGTTGAGACGCATGCAGTTGTTGCATATTTCTTGGAGCTTGGGTCTGAGTAGTAGTGTGTGGGACTATATCGGAGGAAGATTGCCTGGACTGCCGAATGTGATTTTGAGGAGGAAAGTGGAGAAGAGAGTGAAGTATCTGGATATGGATGATAAGCTCATCAGGAACGAGGGGGGCGTGAAAGGGATGTTGGAGGAAGAATTAAGGATGGCGTGTGTGGAAAGAGGAATCGATGTTATGGGACGGGATGTCCATATGTTAAGGATGCATCTGAATGCTTGGTTGAGATCGAGAGAGAAGGTTGGAGTGGAGACTCTGCTTTTGACTAGGTGAGTTGACTAATAATCTTCGAGCCCCTAGATTCACCAGCTAACCACTTCACAAGACCAGCAGCATGGCCCTCAAAGCCTAAGATGCTCTAGACATCCAGGAGCACACACGACGACTTTGTACGATAGCACACGA
Source organism: Botrytis cinerea B05.10 (assembly GCF_000143535.2). Classification (NCBI taxonomy): domain Eukaryota; kingdom Fungi; phylum Ascomycota; class Leotiomycetes; order Helotiales; family Sclerotiniaceae; genus Botrytis; species Botrytis cinerea. The sequence goes on from NC_037311.1 coordinate 2,886,502, forward strand.
ATTTTATGTCCAGATACACGCACTTCAATTTCATTTCTTGTTCATTCGAAAAACCATCTCCACATGTACAGCAATTGTAGGATACGGGAAAAAGCAACCTCGCTTCTCGATAGAAAAAAAGACCTCACTCAGTATATAGATAGATATAGAAATAGAAATAGAAACATCTCTGCATTTGATATTATTTGTTTATTAAGAGCCGTATGAATATCTACGCACGAGTGATTTCTTCTGTTCTGTTTTATCTCCCAATATGCTCTCATCGCTGGCTCTCCCTGAAACGCATGCCTCATACACAACATACATGGTAGAAAACACACTCTTAACATCATAATACCTCCCATACCATGCCATGCCTTAAACTCCCGAAATGCACATCTAACCATAATTCATCGCATAGTATACACTGAAACGTCATTTTCATATGCAAATTCAACCATGATCTCCCAGTTGAAGAAGAACAAAGAACACGAATCCACCATCTACTGTCTATACCTAGCCAATTGAGCCATGATAGCCTGGACCTGCTGTGCATCTTGCCCATTTTGTTGTGCAGCTGGCTGGCCATATGTAGCGCTGTTGTTATAATTGGCGTAAGGGTCTGCAGCAGCTTGTGGCACTGATTGTTGATAAATCTGCTGAGGTGCTTGTTGTGGCTGTGGTGCTAAACCGCCCAACAAGCTAACAAGGTCGACGGCCGAGTTTGCTGCTACAGCAGGTGCGTTCTGTTGCTGGGGCATATTGTTCAACGTTCCGAGCAACTTTTGCAAAGTAGGATTGTCCAGCTGTCCCATAATGTTTGCGATATTTGCGTTTGGTTGTGCTGTTGGAGCTTGGTAAGTCGGAGCTGGGTTTGGCGCGTACTGAGGTCTTTGAGCGGTGGCTTTTGCGCGTACGACAAGCTCGGCAGCAATCTTAGGTTCCAAATCCTGATACTCATCAAATCGAACAGCAGCGTTGATACCTCCCGAGCGATCGAATACTTGCAAAGGGATTTTGCTAGCGTTTTGAGATCTCATATCGAGTTGAGAAACCGCAATGACACCTTCGAGAATCTGTCTACGAATAACAGCTTGAAGGGAGAGTCGAGGGCTAAGGAACATTACTTCGGTTTTGACACCTCGTCCACGAAGTTCTCCCTCAACCCAGGAGACAAATCCTCTGTCCAACTCCGCCATAAGAATTATTTGAAAATCGGGAACCATCGACGGCTCACGTCGAGGGATTTGAAGGTTGCCATCTTCATTGGCTTCACGGGTTCTTGGGCTTGGGCTACGATCTCTGTAACTGCCACGCTGTGCACCCGAGAAAGGAGATCGTGAGCGACGCCTATCTCTGCTATCGTATGAATCATTGTTACGAGTAGATCTGTATTCGTCTCTGGCCTCTCTACCCCTATAGTTTCGACTTGGCGATGGCGACCTACCAGATCGATAGCCATCATGTGGGCGTTGATTTCCATGCTGTGGTTGCGATCTATGGCGATCATTCTGGTTACGATCGTTGTGATTATAACCTGAACCACGAGCTTCTGTCTGGGGATTACGATTACGAGCTGATGTGTTTCCTCTTGTTTGTTCGGGGGATTGGGATCGTCTCCAAGTCTGGCCAGCATTCCGAGTGTTCTTCTGTGCCTTGGACACTTCGAGGTCTGTACGAAGAGTATTAGCCTGGCTTCGAAAAGGCAACATGAAATAACTTACGCATTTTACGACCTCTGACTTCCTTTCCTTGCTCCATCTCTAAAGCTTTATAACAAGAGGCGGCATCATGAAATTGAACAAACCCAAATGCCTGCTTGATCGATATTTGGGCAAGCTCGCCATACTTGTGGAAAACATGGAACAAGTCTCGTTTGGTAAGCTTTTCCGATGGAAGATTACCTGAACAAAATATTAGACATTTGATGATTATTGGTATTGCATAAGACTTTCTTACCTATAAACAATCGTGAGCCTTTTGGAAATCTTTCCCAAAGCCCTTCAGTGACATATGTGCGTTCTCTATCAAGAAATTCATCATACTTTTTCTGCACTGTTGGTCCCCAAGGTCTGTCATCATTGTCATGTCCATCATGGGATTGGTCAGATGGAAAGCGACGGGCTTGTGTGTAAAGTTTTGGGCTGTTCGCATCTTGATGGGGATGATTGAAAGAAACAGATGGGGGTGGGGGGAGACCATATCGGGGATCAGTAGCGGTACCAGGGGCACCGACTGCAACTAATGATGATGTTACACCAGAATGGTTATAGGAATTGGGTTGGTGTGAAAAACCTGAACCTCCAACAGTGTACTTATGGGGATCATCGAAAGAAGTATAATTGGAACGTTTGGGAATTTGGGTAATTTGTGGGCGGGGGGGGAGGCTTGCATGGGTAGGTAGACTCGAGCTACCTTTTGGAGGGGCATTGCTAGAAGAGGAAGAATTTGGGCGGGCAGCTTGTGCATTAATCTCGGCATTGGCAGTGATATTGTCCAAAAGCTGCTGAATGTCTATTTCTCCGTTGGGGTCCTCAGAGTTTGTGGTTTCCGCTTTGGTAATGGGATTTTGAGAATCATCAGAGCTTTGGGCAGCTGTAGATTGAGGAATCGAGGGGATAGTAAGAGAAGGGATGGTATGGGCGGGTTGGGTTTCTGGGCCATTTGGGGGATCAAATGTGGCAGGTCGATGGTTGGAAAGAGAATTAGGCAATTCGCTCGTTGGCACTGTGTTAGGAAGACTGCTCGACTCTTGGTCAACTGCCTGTGATTGATCGCGACTATCTGAGTGTTCTTCCCCATCAGAGTCAAATGTCATGGCATAATCATCGCCTTCATCTTCTTCCTCAGCCTTTGCTGCTGTTGCATCCTCATCCTTCTCATCATAAGCATCTGAAAAGCGCGTATCGGAAAGCGGAGAATCTATATCCTCAGCAACCATCGAGGATTCGATAATTTCAGGAGCCACCAAAGGAGCCTTTGATGGTTCATGGGTCGTCGTCATGTTGAAGGTCGGATCAATCTGATTTCGAAGAACAGGAATTTCCGATGGATTAGGAAAGTGAACCGGAAGTGGAGAGAGCGGTGATTGGATTTTTGTGTGGAATTCAGGTGGTTCTGAAGTCATAAATGTCTTTGTTATGAGTGCGGAATGCACACAAACTGTTCAGGTTGATGGGATCCGATATTTGACAATCTCGTATGCTAGGAGAAGATACAAACTGAGAGAAGGTAGCAGATATAAAAATTAATGGAGCGTGGAGATAATTTGATGGGCAAAGGCGATGCGATAAATTTCCAATCCGGGGTTAGGCAAGATTTGATTTGCCTGCTCGATTGGAAAGCTTTGGGGGAAACTGCAGTCAAAGAATAGTTATCTATCAGGTTATCAAAAGTAAGATTGTCGCCTTGGTAATGCAGAAGACTTTGATGTTCACTGGCGTGAAGTTGATGGTTTTGTTTGGGTGTGTTGGAATCGAAGTTATGAGGCTGTCGCAATGCTTGTGATGATTTCTAGATGTGATTTGAGAGAGAGTTAAGAATCGAATGAATTAATTTGATCATGCCAAGAAATCTTGGAAGACCTTTTCCCACTAGCTCTACCGGTACTGGTACGAAGTAGTCTAGGAGTCTGGCTCGGATAAATCTCGGATCTGCGAATTTTGCAGCTTGACCACTTTTATCTCGGTGCTTAATAATGATTATGTAATACAATCGAGCAGTCACTTGTTTGATAGTTGCATTTGCCCTTGCCTCCATCGCAAGTAACACTACACTTCACGCTGGAGCCAAAAGGGGAAAGTTTCCATTTGTAAAGTATACACATACTGCCTTCGTCAAGCAACATCTTTCCAACATCCTATGAACCTCTAGGCAGGTGAGACAACAAAAAAGTTTGTCGAAGTGACATGCGTTATTTTGCCAAGCTCACAGCCAAGCTGCTGCAATCACCTTCTCAAATTGTCAAGCCAATTGATACCACATCTCTTCAAACACGACCTCTATTCACAAGATTACATTTCCAGGGCTGTAGAGCATATTCCGTTCAATCCACAGACGAAATTGAATTTGAGGTCGCCAGAACATGGTATTCTAACTTCAACGAATCAACCATTTCCACAAAGCTAGCCGAGACCACCTACTCAGCTGCCGGAGGTCCTGGTGGTCAAAAGACAAACAAGTACGTCGAGCGTCTTGAATTCCATAGACGAAATATCCTAGAACTGATCCTGTTCAGAACATCTTCAAAAGCAAATACAGTCTGGCCAATGAAAAAGCTCGATGCCATTCTGCCGCTGACAATATCCAATGGATTACGCCGCGGCACGTATTATTTGAAGAATACTGATGCCATTCAGATTCAATGTGATAGTAGTCGTAATCGGACTGATAATAAAGAGGAGACACATCGAAGGTTACATGAGGAAATCAGACGTATATACAGAACGACCGTTCCGGGAAAGGCTTCAATTGAGCAGCAGCAGAGAGTGAAGCACTTGTAAGTCATGAATTTCTTCCATTCCGTGTTTTTTCGAGCATCATCCATTCGTGAAATTCTCCCTTCGTATATACAACATTATCTCCCTCAATAAATGGTGGAAGAAATTCTTTTCAAGCGAACCGTGTAAGTGAAGGGGGGAAGTTAGCATACCCAGAAGGTTGGAAGATATAACACGGAGGGAAAGCTATTCGAGCGGAAGTCAAAGATTGAGGCCCGACGTCAATATACAAGGGCAAGTCAACTTTGTGATTTATGTCTGGAGCATTTTTTAATAGCGATACAGTTCGATAACTTTGACATCCCGTCACGTTTTTGAACACAAGAATGCGCTAATATTCAATACAGACAAACTGCAGCCAACACAGCACGGTTGAAAATGAAAAAGCAACACGGGGATAAAAAGAAGTCTAGAAGCAGTGGAAAAGGTGGCAGCGATTTCTAAAACAGATTTATGACATACTTTTTTCAATTGTCTGGAACGTTTCACTATCTCTGAAAAGTCAACCGAGTAGAATGCGAACTGGTTCACTGGATAAAGAAGCATATATGTATTATATTTCAATTGCTTCGAAGTAAGAATTCACCCCATACATAGGATGTTACAAACACAAAACCAACCAACCCACCAACCAACTCAGAACCCAGCAGCCAACAATTAAAAATTACCAACCATCAACCCATCTCACCTCACAGCATCCAATCTTCCCTCCCCTCCCCACCCAAAGAAGAACATTACCCCAGAACACAGCCCAAACCCCCAAATCGCAATCACAAACATTTTGAAAAGATAATGGTAATCAAATAGATTGCTAACAACTCATTATTCACTGACCGGACCAGGATATCATGATGTTTTCCCCAAAACGCCAATTAAAATGCCTACTCCCTTCCCTACACTTTCAATCCCATCATATCCTATCCAATCGAATATCAGCATTACCCCTTTTCTCGACCCAATCCATCACACTGATCCCACAAATGAAATTCATATCCGTATTCTCATTCGACCTTCACTATAACCTAAACTTTCACTCCCTCATTCTCACGGTCTCTGTCCCACTCCCAATCTATCCAACTCCGTATCACTAACCACACTTGGTGCGAAACTACTCTGAGTCCTCGTGCTCGAATTCCTATGCATATCATTACCGAAAGCTGCAGCTAAATGTGGATTGCGTGCAGCGATCCATGAACCCGATTCCATAGGAGCAGGAGACGAAGTTTGGACAGCTCCATACATAGGTGGAACTGTATCATTTTCGTCCTCGATGTCGTATGGATTATCGTAATTTGATGTCAAAGAATCGAGGTGTTGAGGGGCGGCCCGATTTTGATATAGATCCTGGTTTCCATTAAGGCCTCGCTCGAGATTCTCGTGGGAAATAGTGGGGCGTACGGGGGCGGGAGCTATGATGGTCGGTTCGAGAATTGAGGCGTGGGGGCTGTGCATTATTCTGGAGAGGCGGTGTTGTTCACCATCTGGTCCAATGTACGAGGTATCGTCGTCGTCGAGAGGAAAGCCCATGGTATCATGTCTGACTAGTGGCCCTGGTCTGGTAGGAGACTCGGGGTTTTGTGACAACTGAGAAAGGCGATTTTGTGTCAATTGAGATATACGGTTTTGTGTTAACTGGGATAGGCGGTTTTGATCTGTGAACGGATCTTGTGTTGGGGAGCCAAGGTGATTAGATGGTGAGTGATACCCATTTCCTCCGGCGGCCATTCTCTGTTGAGTTTCTTCATCATTTGGTAGGAATCGGTCGGTTTCCATATCACTGGAAAGGTCAGGATAGCTGGACTGTCCGCCTCTCATGTAAGCTCCTTGGTATGAAGTGTCGGCAACCATTGGTGGCCGAGATATTTCACCATCAGTACCTTGAGTATGACTTTTGATAAAAGGTACACCGGCAAATGAAGAGTTTAATCCATTGTAAGATACTTGCTGCGTAACTCCTTTGCGACCAGCGACCTTCTTAGTCTTCCTCCTTTGCAATAGATAGATAGCAATGAGAGATATGATCAACAATGCTCCGACACCACCAAGAACTCCTGCTATTATTGCTGTTCGTTCCGACGATGATAGTCCATTCGAGGAAGAAGTAGAAGTTGGGAATGCGGAGTTTGTTTGACTTTGACTGTTAGAGGTAGTTGTCGGAGTGGCTGCAGATGTGTATGCGGATTGATATGCGGTTGTCTGAGCATTGTATTGACCTTGTGCTGTTTGACTTCCACTTGATCCATAGCTACCGGAACTGTCATAGCTTCCTTGGGCTCCAGCTTGGCTCTCTGGGGTTCCAGTGTTTCCACTAGATCCTACGCCATAGTCGTCCATCTCTTGTGATAGTAAATGTACGACCGATTACTACTTTCCACCGTTTCTTTGCGCAGGTCTCTTGCTTAAGAAGATGCTCTTGGCACACGAAAGAAAATTAAGTAAAAACAAGTGCGAAAGCAAAAGCACGAAACGAGGGTATACTTGAAACAAATAAATAGGAGCTGGCAGAGGAGGAGAAGGAGAAGAAGAAGAGAAAAAAAGAAAAGGCGCGGCCGGGGCAGGACAACATAATTAAGTGAATTTCAACGCCATACACATTAATGACAACACAAGACGAAATCCTAGTCGAGACTTACGATTTTTTGTGGATTTGTACCGTTGACAAGGCGCAGTCCCAGCAACGCGATTTAAGTTTTGGAAGATCGCATTCGGTAGAATTTTGAGATGATATATCTGTGACGACGCGTCTTTTGCTGTGGAGTACTTATATGGAGAAAATTGCATCACGTGTAGATTAATTATGCTGTTAAATGAAAGGAAGTGTGTGAACATGTGTGTGTATGAAATAGAGCGAAAAAGTCAAATCTCCTGGAACTTGTTTTGGAATTGCAAAGGTTGGTCTCAAGAAAAAGCAAAGAAACAAGAAGCATGAAGCATGAAATTTCCGAGCAAGGTTTTGATTGATAGATTCATTTTACCATCCGTATCCATGAATGCGTAGGCTAATGAGTGAAGGTTCGTATTAGATAGCGATAGCAAGGTTCAAGCGTAGGACACACTGCTGTATCTATCAATCTTTCTTATATAGTAGTCGGTATATCACCGTGGTCGAGAACTGTGTAGTAAATGTAGACTGTGTGTGTACGAGGGAGGGAGGAAAGATACGAGATCTCTAGTGGATCAACACTCGTATTTGGGTGGAATGAAGGGTCGAGTGAAGTGAAGTGTGAGTGAAGTGCGAGTGAAGTGATGTTGCTCACCCCGGGTACTCTGTGTCCTTCGTATCCTCCATGTCTTCCAAGAGCACAAGAAGAATGCAAGAATTCAATTGATCTAGCCAAAGCATCACATCCCGACTCAACTCACAACAACCCAATTTATGTATGGCCATTACCCTCACCAACCTTAAAATAGACTTTTACATCATTGTGGCCAATAGGATGATCGCTATCCACGATCAGGGTCCAGGTTTCGTTTCCACGTCGATAGACACACATGGCTGAGCCTCCTGGTCTTTTATTAGCTGAACTAAACGGATCGATTCAACCACCGTCTATCAGATCAGTCTATACTGCAACCGTTGCATCACTCTCTCTGTGTGCCAAAGCAAAGTCAGAAAACGTACCGCGTACGCAGCTTGACCGCCAGACAGATCTGCGCAAAGTAAAACCAGTGATCAGCAATTGGAATCTCTGCGAGCCACATAAATAATTACTCGACGACTGAGGCAGGCATATCTGTATGATTCTTGCAGTCATCTTTTCCCGACTTGAGCGTTTGCAGTCATCGAAGAAGATCATTGCAATCAATCTGAGGAGAAGTCGCGTGAATGGCCAGGAACCCCTCCAATCTCTTATTTTGGCCCGTCAACCTGGTGCGAAAGTGTGAGGGTTCGTATTCATTTCGAGTCGTGAATGTGCCTGATCCCTTGACGGCGTGAGCTCAGTTGATTGATTTCCTGTGGCCGTTCGTGAATGATTTCAGCTAACAGTGGCTGACCTCGATCTTACTAAGCCCACTAGATAGGCCGCCAGGGCACCTAAACTGTTCAACGTTCATCCATTGCCCCGCAATCTAACCGCAATACCTGAAAGACCATCCTTTTCCATTCTGGAACACTGGAACACCAGAACACCAGAACACCAGAACACCAGAACACCTAACAGCTTTAACTTTCAGCAACCCTTCAAATTTACTTATCAAACTCTCCGAGAATCATCCGTGCAGAGCGGTTCACCGTCACATTCTTGATTGTTGTGCGCACTGTTTAATCGTATCCCTCATCTAATACTCCATCGCTCCGCACAACAAGATGAGCTCTTCGCATCCTCAGAATTCTCACCCAGGAGCACCGCAACCTCAAATTCAGCCATGTCGGTACAAGACTGGAAAGACGTTGGGCGCAGGGTCATACTCAGTCGTCAAAGAATGCGTCCACGTTGATACAGGAAGATATTACGCCGCAAAAGTCATTAATAAACGATTAATGGCGGGAAGAGAACATATGGTAAGAACTTTTCATGACGCTCATACTAGTAACACCTGCTGACACCTTCTCCTATTTGTAGATTCGTAATGAGATCGCTGTACTCAAGCGTGTTTCAATGGGACATCAAAACATCCTGACTTTAGTCGATTACTTCGAAACCCTCAATAATTTATATCTTGTTACCGATTTGGCACTTGGGGGAGAATTGTTTGATCGCATTTGTCGAAAAGGTTCTTACTTCGAATCTGATGCTGCAGACCTTATCAGGGCAACACTTTCCGCTGTGGCGTACCTACACGATCATGGCATCGTCCATCGCGATCTGAAACCCGAAAATTTATTGTTTCGAACACCAGAAGATAATGCGGATTTGTTGATTGCAGATTTTGGTTTGAGCAGAATAATGGACGAAGAGCAGTTTCACGTTTTAACCACTACTTGCGGTACACCAGGTTATATGGCACCAGAAATCTTCAAGAAGACAGGACATGGAAAGCCAGTAGATATTTGGGCAATTGGTGTTATTACGTATTTCTTACTATGTGGATACACGCCTTTCGACAGAGATTCTAATCTGGAGGAAATGCAAGCGATTCTCATCGCAGACTATAGCTTTACACCTATAGAATACTGGCGAGGTGTTAGTCGAGGAGCTCGAGAGTTTATCAGGAAATGCCTTACAATCGATCCTACCCAAAGAATGACCGCCCACGAAGCATTGACACACCCTTTCGTCACCGGTGAATCAGTATCAAAGGATGGTAAAGGTAGCGATTTACTTCCGATTGTTAAGAAGAACTTCAATGCTAGGCGGACTCTTCATGCTGCCATTGATACTGTACGCGCCATTAATAAACTCCGCGAAGGCCAAGCCGGTATGATGGACGGTTCAAAATCTATGGAGCCAAATCGTGGAGCCAGACCTTTGAATCCGAACAGTAAAGATTCTGGATTGGGTGGGATGGGACCTGGAGATGGAGATAGTGCTATGGATGTTGATTCAGGATATGGTACAGCAGGTACGAACAACGATGAGCGTGAAAAGTTTATGAGGGGTATAGAGAGAAGTTCTGGTCAGGGTCAAACAGAAGCACAAATCGAGGCGCAGACTAGGAAAATCGCTGAAACAACAAAGGGTTTATGGTCTGCAGGAGCGGCGAAGATCTCGGGGAGATGATGATGATGATGAAAAAGCACTTGATATTCAAAACTTCAATTCTTCTTGTTCTCTTCGGTCCTTTACCATTTTTTATTTTCTCCACACCATGCCACTGGACGACACGAATTCTTTACGACCATGATCTATTTCTTGTGGCGTTTCACGTCAACTTTATATTCAAATGAGGAGTTGAAGTGTCTATTTGAGCAACTTTGGGCTGGGAATTTTTGTTCGCATGATGAAGATGAGATTTGAGACAGTTGAGCTGTGATATGAGCTCTTGGAAATGTAGTGGGGGTGTATTGGGAAGCAAAGCTATAGATTTCTTAATAACAGGATACCATTTCACAATGCAATGATAGTCTTGGAACATCACATGTTGATGATTAGAACACTTGGGTAGTCTTCTGGTTCTTCCTCTTAAACGTACTAATTAGACATAATGGGGCTATTCGCTTCAAGTCTAGCCCTTCATGATACCTTGTTTGTGTCCGAGTTCTTGGAGCATCAAGCACTCTTTCATCTAACCCCGTGGTGTTTCTATGATTCTCCATACTCACAATCCACATATTCTCTCAAATATCTCCACCAAAAGGAATCTCTCCCCCCGAATCGATGCAAGCGGAAGCACCCGTGTTGATCTGAAGATGCCAAGCGAGAAATCTATATTTATCCGTTTATCCAAACAGATAAGGTATTAGCGTACGAATGGAACTCTTAACTTTGTCGAGTTTTATCTTAATCTTATCCACTTTGGAGGCCTTTTCACATACTTGATACATGTGATTTGCTTGGTGTAGTGGGGGGAATATTAAATGCCCAGAAGCTTGGTTGGGCCAAGATGTTTGGCGGTTTGTAAGTAATATGTACGCATTTCCGAATGTATGTGTGTGCAGCAGCACTACGTCTACGGCGTATCTCTGGATATTTCTTTATCGACTCGGCACTTACTTTACGTCGTATCGCATGGGTGGAGTAGGGTTTCAGCGGGTGGAACTTGGTGGGCGCTTGGCACGCTGGACGGACGGATGGAAGGTGTGACTTGTGAGGAATTGGTGACGGGACGGGATGGGATAGGATAGGATGGAGACATAGGTGAGGTGGGCAGCTGATGGGTTGGAGGATAAATATCGGCGGGGCTTCCGGCTTGGGGAGAAGGATTTTTAATCTATCTATTATACTTTCTGGTTGTTTGATTACTCGTCTTGTTGTTGTTCTTCTTGAGATTATATATATCGATAAATAGTCCCAGGAGGATTTTCGAATCGCATCGTTGTTTGACATCTTTAATTGTCGTCTTTTGTTGCTGTTCAGCGTTCACGTTACATCGTACCATATCACGTCACATCATCATCATCATCATCAATTATTCCCCCCGTAGATATTCCTCACGTGAATATCACTTGACACTCGCATCCAACCCACATTTCCTGTTCAGGAACGGAGTCCCTATTTCTACTTTGAGTTCCGGAGTCCAGAATTCTCTAGATATCAAAGATTTATAGAAGAGACGTTTCTCTGCGGATCATATCGAAAGCAAGCCAGTCGATCAACTCAACTACACCAGCTCATCGTCAAAAGGAGATCTCTTCATTGAGCCCTTCGATTACCGAACATCGACTTCTCGATCAAACTCACTTGAAGTATATCACCACCTTTATACTATTCCCTCATCCACACACCCGCTCAACACACACACCTACCAAGATGTCTGCCCCTGAAACCCTCCCCGTCATCGCACGTCACCTCCTCCGTTACAACCAATCCATCCTCTCCAAGACCCATTTCCAAAGCACCGCCAAAAACCTCTACCACCAAACCTCCAGCGTCAAAGCCTTTGCGAGTTCCGAGAGCGTGCGCGGAAACGCACGGAACAGATATGATGTGCATGGCAGCGGGTATTTCGCACCTGGAAGACGCGGGGAAGGAATTGCGGCTGCGAGTATGGAGATGTTTGGGGTGAGAGGATTTGGAACCGGAGCCATGGGCGAGCGAGCGCATGTGTCGATCTCGGCGAGGATTGCGGCGAGTAAGGGGGATCGAGAGAGGATCTTGAAGAGTATTATGAGAGCGCGAGAGAGGAGGGGAGGGAATGCCGCGGTCGCGGATGGCGAGAGGAGGATCTGGGAAGAACAGGTTTATCCTCCTGTTAACGGGTGGTTGGTTTGAGGGGTGAAGGGATGATGAGGTATATTCATGGGATATGTTGGGGATGGGGGAAGGTCCTTCGAATGGATGCGGGATGGGTGCTTACCGGAAGATATGCATCCACTGGAGAAAAGTGATACTCGAAACATGGATACGATATCCGGCGATATGTGTGATATGAAGCAATAGCACTCGCTACGCTTTCCACACCCACCGAAGAGATCTCAAGGCGGAAACGAAGAAATTTGAGACCATCCATTCATTCATTCACTCACTCACTCATCCACTCATTTATTCATCGCATTTTCTCCCTGGAGGAGATGATCCTTTGACGTTGATTGGTTTCTGGATCATCTTATTTATCATCTTTTTCTTTTATGGTATGTATGTATGTACGTACGTATGAGTTATACTTATACTCCTACATACTCTTTACACTATCTACACCTACACAAACCAGATTGTTTACGAGTGTTTGAAAGGAAAACAGAAAGATTGGACAGGATGGTGAATTGGAGATACGAAGCTCGAAATTGCGCTTACGCTATTATGAGGAATGGAGTTTGGATTTTTGTTTCTTCTTCTTCTTCTTCTTCTTCTTCTTCTTGTATGGGGATGATGGGCATTGGTATAGGGATGGGGATACAGATACAGATACAGATACAAATAGATATACAGATACAGATACAGATACAAGTAGATATAAGAATACAAACACCCAGATAAACTAGAATGATACTTCATACTCTCAACGCTCACTCCCATCCCCACTGCACAAATCCCCTCATGAAACTTTTCCACGCAATACATTCCGCTCTATCATATCCCAGTTTTCCTCGCTCAATTAATGCAACACTCATGCAATTCCATCGTGCCGAATTGATAAATAAATAAAAACCAACAGTCTGTTCCATATCTAATAAAAAAAAAAGGAGAAAAAATATGTATGTATACACGAGAATGAATTCGTCAATAAGTGGGTTACTTTCCCAATCCCCGCGAAGGAGACTAATAACTACCAGAGAAAGAATTCGGACAGAACAAGGTATCTCAACTTTGAGATTGATGGGTTGAGTCCACGTCCAGTTTATTGAACCAAGAGATGAAATACGTTAGAACAAGTAGATAATCCCAGGTTTAAATATTCACATTGATCCAGGTTCGAAGAAAGAATTAAAGTAATTGATAGATTCTTGGTATCGAGTAGTACTTTTTCTTCTCGATATTGAGTATCTCATAAAAGAGCCCTGCCTCCTATACTCCTGCCCAAGCCCAACGCCATTTGAAACTTTTCCTCTTCACATTATGCACAAGTTCAAGATTATGCTTTTGTTGTACCTCTAACCTTCCTTATCCTATGGACGGGGGGGTCAAAATTGTAGAGGTTTATCTACTGCCACCAGTGATTTCCTCACTTTCATCAATGAACGAGAATCCAGACATTTCCCACGTCTGCATCTCCAAATTCGCTTGGATGTGGACGTACTGCATCCAAATCCTCTGACCTCTGAAATCATGCTGCACTTATTCCAGCTTTCGGAGTGTATGTTGCAAGACCGTTTGAATGCCTGAATCTAATTCTGGTAATGCTACGATTGCCTCAATCCATGCTCTTGTCTTCAGTGACAATTGAGTTTTATCATTAGTATTCTCCATTGATTCCTTGAGACGATTTAGTGCAGATCCAATGGCGACTGCAAACTCGGGAGAGGTGTGATCGATGCCAATTAATGGTTGACGAATATAACAATTGCATGTTGCGGGATCCTTAGGATATGATTCCAACATACTGTCCAAAACATGTTGGAGGATTTTAGGAAGAGATTTTACTTGGGTAAATGCTGCAAACATGTCGAAGAATCCCTCTGCTGCGGCTGATGAGTAGAATGCTTGCTTTTTAGCGACATCAAAGATAGCAAGTGGAATTGCACCGTTGAGAGCTGGTGTAGTCATTGGGTCTTTTGCGGCTTCGGAATCTACTCCTACTCTTGCCATCATGCTTGGCTGCATTGTGTTATCCTTGAAATCTGGAATTGCGATCATATCCTGTGAGGTTGTGAATCCAGACTCTTCGGGTGTCTCTTCGATTTCCTTTGGAGCTTCGATAGTCCTATCAATGTCCAAACCAAGAATCCTCCTCCGTATAGCAATCTTTGCTAGATAGATCATCTCTAATTTCGCATATTCGATCCACAAGTCCTTACTCCTAGTACAGAATCGAGTTCCCCGCTGCATATAACTTCTTGCCTCATTCATATCCGCATCCAATTCCAACGCCCACTTGGCCGCATATAGCCACAATTCCGGTTTGGTAGGATGTAATCGAATTGCCGCTGTCAAAACCGTCTTGAACTTTTTCGTCGCTTTGGCTTTCCTTGCATATTCCAAATATGACATCCATAATGCGACATCCCCAGCATGTTTCTTTACACCTCTATCAAATATGCCGAATACGCGTGCTTGACCGGCATGCGATGAGCTTCCTTTTATGCGCATTCGTTTACATCTTTTTTGGCGAAGTTCCTCGAGACTCATTTCCCATGCGGCATATCGAGCAAAATCAACGGCTTTCGAACCTCTCACCAACACTCTATGTTCGAAATCGGACCGCTTTTTGACTAATGTTTTGATTTCATCCTGAGTACAAATTTTTGTTTAGTAGATGATCGCATAAGATAGAAACGACATGTAAGATACAGAGAGAAATACTTAAACTAACCTTTGTAAATATTTTCTTTTGCTCCAATTCTTGCAATTGAGGAACACCTTGTTCAAGATAGAATCTTGCTTTGTCGTTTGCGCCCGACATGGTTGAATTGCTTGAATATTGAATTTGCTGATGATTCTCTGCACTTTTCTTTACCCCGGGGAAATCTTCAGAAATTCTTTGGGCGGTGAAGAATTGTAGAGATTATGCCGACTCATTCAAGCCTAGTCGCCAGAGACGGAAGATCAAAAGTCCGAATGGCCGGCCAGCAAGGATTAATTTCATCCGTGTCATATTTTCGTGTTTACCCAGCGAGCCCAGCACGCCCAGGTACACTTTGAACTCTGCGCGCCACGAGTTTTCTCGAATTCAACAGCTTTTTGACCTGGTTCCACCTTGACAATTTAAAATCCCACGAAACGTCACGGAGCATTCGGAGAAGGCTGAGAATCTACCTTGTCAGTCCACCCAGGTCTCTTGGAGGGGAAGCCCAATTATCAATCGACTTGCGCGACTTGCACGACTTTCACGGCTTTCACGGCTATCTCAGAAGGCTTGGTATCCAACAACTCATCTCATCTCAAATAGACGCGTGCCCACTTGCTTGTACCTTACATTGAACCCCATTTGTGATTACCATACCATCCCATCCCATCCCATCTCAAAATTTTCTTCCCTCTTTCCTCTTTCATATCTCCGGATGCTTCGGTCTACACTCATTTGGATGTGAATATTTCATATACAAAGTGATTAAAATCACAGATGGCACCCAAATTTAAGGACGGCGACACTGTGCTCGCTTTCTCAGGTAAATGGGTGTCATGGACTCATACTGCAGTCGCATATGGTACGAGCAAACGAATCTTGGGTTTATGTTGAAAATGCTTACAATTTATCAATAGCTGCTTTTCTCAGCGCGCTCATTGTCGGAGTTTCTCTCCATTATCACAAAATCGTTCAAAATGAATATTATGGTTACCCAGATGAATGGTTCCCTTCAGTTTCCGCGACAATTGGAGATCGATACCCGGAACGTTCGTTTTTTATGGTCTTTATAGCTATTACTTCTGGTGTGTGGCAGAAATCAAGATATCGGAGCTATGTGAAGCTTGTCTAACATCTCTTTCAGGTCCCAGATTTGCTCTCGTTGGATTATGGTACCTTCTCACTGCACGACCGAATTCAAAGTTGCCCAAGTTTGTCGCTTTTGCGGGCGTTTTCCGTACTCTTACATGTGGTGGTTGGACTTATGTTACTTCTACGGACGATCACGATTGGCATGACATTTTTATGATTTCATATCTGGTGGCTACTTTGCCATGGACTTTAGGATGTCTAGCTTTAAGCCCAGATAATGCACGAGCTGTTAAATATCGAAAATATCTCGCGGGATCTTTCTTTGGCACTTTGGTACCTTTGGTTTACTTTTTTATCCAACACAAAGTTCACAGAGTCGCTGGGGGTAAGATTTCTTTATCAAATCGGGTGTCGAATTGTCAACTAATGGAACTTTTAGCATACACAACATACGCTTTCTTCGAATGGGCTTTGATTTTGTTTGATGTGGCTTTTGATGCTGTTACAGCTCTCGATTTTGAAACTTTCGAATTAGTTGTGAAGGATGTTAAGGGTCAGTCTAAGGGGTACGTCCACTGGCTTCCAAAATAGTGTATAACATTTTTGTTGAATGTAACATCATTATGAGCACGTCTAAATCAATATCATTATTTAGAAAAGAAAAGATGATAGTTGATAAAGTCTTTGAGAAAGAGTTTGTGATATCTAATTCCTTTTTAAAAAAAAATACTTAGCTAATCGGTAAGTAGAAAAGAAAAGGAAGTGGGTCAACTATTCGGTCAATCTTTTTCATGGCCTGAAGCTTTCGATGCAGCAGCTGATGTCTACAATGGCGTAAGTATTGATTTTCGTTGTCTAGGAGACCTTTACTGAGATTCATGTAGTTCGTATTCTGGTCAATGTTGACTTCTTTGGGCATAGTCGTCTGGTGTAAGTACTACAAAAAGAAACTGGGATAAAACTCGCTAACATTGTCAGATTTTCCTCTTTGGCATATGGGTATCTCAGGCTATGAAGTCATGGTTATGTGTACCATTTCTCCATTGTTCTTAGGAATTAGATCCATTCGAGCATTAGTTGTCAAAAATCTTCGGGCATGTCATCTCATGTCTTTGATTGGGTTATGTGCCTATCAAATCACGAGCCCAGCGCCTAGACTTTTCGTCGTTGGTTTCGGCCTCTGGATGTCATGTTTATCTTGGGCAGCTACTTGGTACGCATCAGCAGGGCAGCCAGGTCGTCTCGAATCGAAAATTTCAGCATGGACCATCGGTCTCATCGCATCAAGTGTTGTTAAATTTACATTCCACACCAATAATCCTATCTGGCCTATTGCGCATGCTGAAAATGGTGGTTTGAATGGTTATGGCCTCATCATTGCCATTCTAGCTGTTTTGCGATCCACACGACCAAGTCAAAGTTTGATCACTGGAGATCAGCTTTCAGTTCAAAGCCGTAAGGAAGGTCCATCACTTCTTGCTGGTCTTGGTATTGGAGGTCTTTTCTTTGGTTTACATTCCTTGCTATCCGATTCGAGCACAATGATTCTTTGGGTTTGGGAAGGATATCCTGTTCGTGGTCCAATTTCAGCACCTCACGGTGCCTGGACTATTGCTGCAATGGGAGTTGGTCTCATTCTCGGATTATTTAATGAATCTTTGGCTCGTAGTTGGACATTGTATGGTGTTGGTTGCGTAGGTGCTGCCATGCTTACCTTGTACAGTCATTGGAAAGGGTACTATGGTGCCTTGGTTTTGACTGTTTACCTCATGGCTGTATCTGTTCCGTTATTAGGATCGGCTGCCAGAAAAAGTCCAGCCAAAGCGTTTGGAGTTGGTTTCCTCGTATACAACTTCATGGTATTATTCCATGTTTGGGTTGTGGCCTATGCTTTTGTTCCAGGTGGTCCTCTGGTCAGAGAACACACAGACTGGGTCATGACTGTCACTATGTTATTGATTGGTTGTGGTGTTTTCGCTACATTTTCATCCACTCCCGCCGCACAACGAAAACGATTCAATGCTTTCTTAAATCAACGAAAACAGCGTTTATACTACCTCTATATAATTGCAGTTCTTCAGCTTGCTTCTATCTCGACAGCATACATGCGTTTTCCAACATATGATTATGTTCCTTACCATAAGGACGAGAAGGTTTTCACGGCAGGCATTTGGACTATTCACTTCAGTCTAGACAATGATATGTGGTCATCTGAACATCGTATGAGAGATGTAATCAAAGAATTGGAAATCGATGTCATTGGTCTTCTCGAATCGGATCTTCAACGTATTATCATGGGCAACCGTGATACAACTCAATTCCTTGCAGAAGATCTTGGCATGTATGTTGATTACGGACCAGGTCCTAACAAACACACCTGGGGTTGTGCACTACTTTCAAAATTTCCAATCCTCAATTCTACCCACCACTTACTCCCATCACCTGTAGGAGAATTAGCTCCCGCGATCGCCGCTACCCTAGACGTATACGGAAGTCCAGTGGACGTCTTTGTCTTCCATTCAGGTCAAGAAGAAGATCCCGAAGATCGAAGACTTCAATCCGAATACTTAGCTGACTTAATGGGTGCTTCTACAAACCCATCTATCCTCCTCTCTTACCTCGTCACCAAACCCCTAGAAGGAAATTACAATACTTATGTATCCGAAAGATCGGGTATGCATGATATTGATCCTAGTGATTGGGATAGATGGTGCGAATATATCCTTTATAAGGGGCTTAGAAGATCAGCATATGCAAGAGTTTCCCGAAGTACGATTACGGATACGGAGATTCAAGTGGGGAAATTTTTGGTCGGAGAACCCGAGGGAGAGAGTGATGAAGTGAGGAATAGAAGAGTGGACGAAGAGGATGTGAGTGAAGGAAAGAGATTCCCACAATTGTTTAGAGGAGAGGGGGTGAGGGGACACAGGTATCATGTTTTTGATGAGCCAAGATATTATGGTTAGGTTAGGATTCGGAATGAAATTAGGAACGAATGAATGAATGAATGGGTGGAGGTGCATTTGTGCACACGTAATATATCTTCTATCTTCTATCATCTAATTTTCCCTCTTTCTTTCTTCGTAGAGATATCTTTTTTTTTTTTTTTTTTCGCTCCTCTTCTACTTCTCGCCTTGCGCATGCATGCATACATGCATTCGGGGTCATTATCACACCAGGAACGGAAAACGGAAAATAAGTCTCTAAATGTGCTATACTAGGTATGCTATGCATTACGAAACGGCTTTCTTTTTAATAATTAAATTAGAGGTGGGTGTACTTTAGAGGGGGGGGGGGGGGGGGGGGAAGGAAGAAAGAGAGGAAAGGAAGAGGGGAAAGGGTGTGTCATGTAGATGAGGTGGAATGAGATGAGTTGAGTTGAGTTGAGAAGGAATTATGTATGTATGTATATATATATATATATATATTTATCTTTTTTGAATTTAGTTAAATTTAATGGAATTGAGTTGAGTTGAGTTGAGTTGAGTTGAGTTGAGTTGAGTTGAGTTGAGTTGAGTTGAGTTGAGTTGAGTTGAGTTGAGTTGAGTTGAATTGAGTCAAAGTAAGGGTTTCGAACGAACGAACGAATCAATGAATGAATGAATGAATGAAAGAATGAACAAACGAGCTAACGAGTCAATGATTGATTGAACAGAGGGGTTCTACATGAATGAATGGATGGATTCGTTGTTGTCGAGCTGTCTTGTGTATCTATCATATTATATTATATCGTCACTACTCACTACTCGCGAGTCACCGTCTAACTACCTATCCTAATTACTAATAATTTCTCAAGTACAAAAAAGAATACAACTCATTCATGTATGTATATGTACTCAAATTCAAATTCAAATTTGATTATTCCATTTTCATTTGAATTTCATTTCATTCAACTCATGTCGATCGTCTTCATCTGAATCTTTCATCTTTACATCTTGTTCTTGTTCTTTTTCATTTCATTACTTTCAACTACACTCTCCTCTCCCTTCCCCTCCCTTCAAGAGAAAAGCGAATCGCTTCTTTCTCTTCATCTCCTTTCCATCTCATCCTTATGCATCACACCCTAAAGTCATTCCAAATCCAAAAGTGTGTGATGATCCCATCAATTCGATTCGATCCAATCCGAATCGTGTCTTCAACGACAGATATAAGCCCAAACCAAAATTAGGTTATGCTATGTTATGGTAAACCATTTAGGAAATCCATCTATAATCCCTCATCCCACGCTCATTACATCCATGACATTAGAATCCCCTAATTCTCTCCATCATCTTATCACCCACAAAACAACCCAAGTAATGAAGAATAATCTCAGAATCTATATTCAGCGAGAGTCTTTAAAAGTAGTTCTCATTAAAAAACATGAAGAGAATATACATGTATAGCGAGCCCAGCACAAACTTTTCTCTATAAAAAACACCCCCGAAGAGAAGAGGTAAAAGCGGCGGTAACTCTAGCGATAGTTGGACGATTTATTCACACAAAGTGGGCGAATAAATATTAAAAAAAGTGCCCATGTCCATAATCAACCATGATAGGTGTATTATGAACAGTAAGAAATGAAGTTGGAATCGAAATGTTTAGCCAGAAATCGCTTGCCATGTCGAAATGACGTAGCAGATCGGCTTGGTTCAGTTGATTCCGGCAGTATTATCATTAGTATATACTGTAAGGAACTCGTGTATCCAAATCTTCGAATTGAATGGTCCCGAAAATAGTTAAAAAGAGGTATATGTACAAATGTTCGAGCTGTCCAGTAATCCAGGGAATGTCGGAAATTGGAAGTCGAATTAGGATAGAAGTCGCTCATGTGGAAACGCCGTAACATGATAATGCCGTAAAATCATGATGAGAATTCCTCTCAAGTTGGAGAGTTGATAGAAATTACTCTAGTCGAGTGCAATATTATTGCAGACGTAAAAAGATCACCTAACAATGACCTCACTAAGCTCACTATCCGAAGCTTGAGATGCCAGGGTATCACCTTCCCATGCTGATCCGTTTTCATCAGTTGGGCTTCTTGATCCAGAAGAAAAGGAAGAGGACGATCCCATGGTCCATTCGTCACTACTATCGTGACGGAAATCTTGGTCGAGAACTGCAAGTCCATATTCGTAAATGCCAGTAGGTGCATCACCTCTCTCAACATAGTCATAATCCCAACGGAACATCTTGTCTGCTTGAATTCTTGGCAAAAAGTTTGTCTTGGAGATATAGAAAGCAATAGCGGCAAGGAAACCTCCGGCTACGAGATCAACGGCGTAATGGTGAGATAGATACATGGTTGCCCACCACATCCACATGGCGTATCCGATGACGAATGGTCTAAGTTTTGGGAAGCAATGGCTCATGAAAAGTGCTTCCAATACTGCATTACCAGAATGCAATGATGGGAAAGCTCCAAACACCAAAGGTGATGCGGTAAAGTTCGTTGTGTACATGTCAAACCCGAATAGTAAATCGATTCGTGCGAGACCTGCAGGTGATCCTTCCATGGAATAGTTGGCAGGCGCAAGACCATACAAATTCTCATACCATGGAGGCGAACAAGGGAAGATCAGTTGAATGGCAACTCCAATGATGTTCAGGTAACCGAAAGTTCGCGCGAATACTGGTACGGTACCGGGAGGACCGAAAAGGAACATCAAGGCGGCCCAAACAAACGGTCCTCCAAAGTGTAGAATTCCATAGGGTAACCATGCTAGGACATCAAGAACGACATATTGGTGTGCCGAGAGAATGTTGCTAATGTTTGCACCGTAAAAGATATTTTCGAGGGCAGGTAGAACTTTAACCCAGATATGTGGTCGATATTCGGCAGGAATAAATCTATAGTATCTGTTAGAAACAAAGCGGACTCGCATGTAATGTTGGAAGAGGAGTTCGAAGCAGCTCAAAGAGAGCGACAAGAGGAATCGCAACGCGGATCGAGGGGCACACATACCGAGCATTGAAAAAGAAAACCAACCAGGTGAAGATTGGGAGAACTGGCAAAAAGAATTGTCTTGTTACTGGCATGAGAAGTGCAAGCATTAAAAGGGTAGCCGCTCCCGTCTTCATGAGAGGTCCCGGAGCTTGACTGATTGAAAGCGAGAAGATTGCGATGATGATCAAGATCAAATATTGACCATCATAAACGGACCATCTATGTGACCTCAACGCTCGTAATGTATCCTTTGGATCGAAAGACGTCTCAATTGAAGCTATCGACGAAGCTGGGGGGAGATTGGAGCGAAACTTGGACCTCAGCCTCCTCCTCATTCTACGAGGGATAGGATTTGGTATCGACGGCCACGAGAAAGGCATCTTGGACTTTGTAAATGTTGGTGAAGTTGTCGAAGAATAATAATTTGTTTCCGGCATGGCAAGTTATGAGCGCGGTCAAGGTCTCAATCACAGGAATGATCAGGTAGAAGTCGACGATGTTTTGGACCGTTGGACTTTTTTTTCTTCTTGTTCACACGGTGAGAGTGAGGCGAGGGTGAGAGTGAGGCGTTTCTACGGGATCGGCGGATACGCGCAAAGGAAGATGGCGGAGTTTAAGAGGAAGGATGCTGATTTATAATGGACGAATGTATGATTATCTCATGAATGATGGATAATGTTTGTTTGGCTGTTTGTGTGTCTGTGATTTGCGTGAGAGAAGATGTTCTCATCTAATTTTATCGAATCATAAAATTAACACTGTAGTTGTTGTTGTCGTTGTCGTCGTCGTGAAAGCAGAAAGTATAAAAGCGGTAGGAAGGTAAGGCCAGGCCGGACAAGTCAGAGGATTTGTGCGAGGGCGAGGTGGAGGTGGAGGGAGGAGGGTGATGTATGTATAAGAGAAGTGCGATGATGGGGGAAAGAGGGAAGAGGGAAGAGGGAAGAGGCGGATGTATGATGGATGTATGATGTAAAAGAGATGGAAGTGATGGAAGTGATGGAAGCAGCCAAAAATACGAAAATCGGGTTTTGAGAGGATATGGCGCCGTACTAGTAAAGTAGTCCGAAGATACCAAGAAGTAACGAAAAGGCAATCTTTTGGGATCTTTCGGTCTTGTTATGTTAGTCTTCAGTCTTCTCCTCTTATGATTTAATCCCTGGCCCTTTTTTTCTTTAGTTTCCCTGGCCCTTCCCCTTCTCTTGCCCTTTCCCTTCCCCTTCCCTTCCCTTCCCTTCCCTTCCCTTCCCTCTGGACTAAGATGGGCCCGGGATCTCTTTTGGGTTTCGAGCACCAGGTCTTTTTTTAATTGTGGCCGGGTTCATAAATCATGTCAGCCACGCTCCCAGGTCTCCGAAGGTGTAAAAAGGTGAGCGCAGAAAGAAAAAAGACTGGAGACTGGATCTTGGCAAGGGAACGATCTTGGCAAATGGATTCATAGCAGAAGAGTATATGATCAAATAATAAATACATGCACACATGCATACACATACATACACACATACACACACACACACACACACATGAAGGGGACCCAAGGTTCTACTGGCCAGTTGGCGGTTTATTGGTCCATTTCTTTGTTTATTTGTTTGTTTGTCATTTCATTTCCATCGGGACTGTTTGTATATTGCACATGCGTGTGTGTTGAATCACACAAGAAATTCCGCTGCCCAGAGATCCGTGACGAAAACGGCCGGGAGAAAGGTAAAACAACATCACGGTATCTAGAGGTGAGGGCTGTTTGAAGTGAGTCTTGCATAGGTAGTCGAGACGCGAAAGTACTGGTCGAGAAAGAAGGTCTCATCTAGCTACGCGCTTGGATTTGGGTGAGATTAGAAAGTTGGTACCGATATACTGACGGGTAACCTTACTTTGATTGCATCGTATTTCGTATATCGTACATCCGTCCTGCTGTCTATTGCAGCGGCCTGAAGAATACCGATGCGAGCTATCCGAATCCGACCACGACCACGACCACGACCAATCATCACCGACGCACAAGACTTTCCAAGGTTGCTATGGCATTTCAAAACTTGAAAGGAGCTTGCTGGCTTACAAATGCGGCGGGCGACAATGTGAAATTATGTCACGCAGTATAGATGATGGATGGATTCCGAAATGTTTAAGCTGCGAGATTGCCCGGGAAGAGAGTTTGCCATCCATCTAGGTACGAGTACGATGCAACTCAAAAGTAATTCGACGTTCAAAGGTGTACCGGTAATCTATGTGATGAGTGTTTGTGTCAAACTGATACTGTGCAAGCCGTCGACTGTTTTACAAAGATTGTCACGTCTTCACAGCCCTTCGCATGCCCACGTATACCGACGTATAGCATATCACATAAGACAATCTTCCCAAAGTCCAATGCTTCAAAGTGATGATAAGCTTCATCTGAGCCATCCGCTCAAGGCTGGCTGGCTGTAATTGCCTGCATAATTTTATGCAGGGTAATCGCAAGACCCGGAAGGAAAATGCCCAGGGATGACATGATTGGACAAATCCCATGTCTCGTTCATCAAGTTTCGCACATCAAAATTTAAACCCCCTTGTCCTGAGAAACAAAGACCGCTTTTTCCGAACATACCGTCTTCCTCTTTCATTGGCTGCATTGGACTTCACAGTCCTCTTATTAAGGCTTCCTCGCAAAGATTCATCACCCAAAGGAAATGAGGGCAGTGAAGGATGAATGGTGATACAGCAGTAGCAGTAGCAGTAGCAGTAGCAGTAGCCCTAGCAGCAGCAGTAGCCCTAGCAGTACATCACCCAAGTATTGATTCAAATTCAATATCGAAATTACTGCTTTGCACATCTTTCAAGGGAATGAATGAATAGAAGCCAGAGTATCTCATTTCTCACATGATTAGGTATCAACCCACCGACAGGATGCGTGTGTTATCGATTGTGGTTTCGGTGCCCCTTATTAGACGGAAACATCTAGCCTCCACTCAACAATTCCTTTTGCAGTCTGTGAAACCCTTAATTATAACCAGAGGGCGAATGCGGAGGAGGATCTCCAGATTTTGAACTCTCAGCTCCAGCAGTTCGCATCAAGGACGTCTTCAATTCATCTCATCCCCTCTCCTTTCGTGCCCGCCCTTGAAGACGTCGTCGCGTTGCTTTACGAAATGAAGTTTCACATCCGCACCGTTTCGCTTACAGCTTCTCTAAGCCACTCACTACAAAACTTGGGACGTTGTAGGATTTCCATGCCCATTTACGGAATGCAATGTACTTCCACATTAACTGCGGGGTTCTAAATGGAGATACTTTTTATGCTGTGCTGCTGCGCCAGCGTTGCCAGTGTTTGCAGTTGATGACTGCCTTGGTCGATGTCCAGCATTGCCATGGGTTCTTTCCACCAAGCATTGCCCAGCCACCCACGGAAGCGCGTACCAGAATTCCCATGATGAGGATCATCTCATCAAAAAGCGTCATGTTTCACAATTCTTTAATTGCCTCGTGAGGGTGTCGTTATCGATATCCAAGCGCAATACGCCTCACCACCCACGCATCGTATTGGGCCACCAAGCCTGGCAAGGCAAGTCACGATAGATTGGGCCGGTAAGACATCTTGACAAGAACAATAATACTGGTACCGTTGACGATGCTGACAAGTTACCACCACAGTCCACAGTGCCTCTTTCATCAGTGGGGGCCGCGAAGTCAACGAGCTACGCCTTTCTCGGTATCCAAGTGCGCTTTGCCGTGCTTGTCGTTTAGTAGTCGCAGCGGTAGCCTCAAAGTTACTGTACAATGACTGTAAGCTCCGGAAACTTCGGTAGAGGTCGAATCCAATCAAGTCAATCATTCGTCCAGAGCATCCTCACCAAAACGTTTCCCTTATGCAATGCCACCTCGAATTGCATAAATCCCACTCGGGACAGAACGAATAACTGCCTCTGCCTTATCGATCTATCCAATCGACAATTCCTTATCTCGAATGCAAATCGCGACATCTGATGTACCGGCACGGTGCTATATACGTACTCTCGTGTCATGTACCACCTCACGCGACCAGATCACGCCTCCAACGATAAACTCCAAGGTCGGGTTCCTTGCATTGCTTCTCCGAACGTTGATTGCGACATGTCATGACAACCAGGACGACTCGACTAGGGATCTATTTTTTTATCGTCAGACCGATACATTCTATCATCACCCAACGGAAACGGAGTGCAGCGTTCTCTCGCAACGCTCCACCGAGTTCCACCGACTATCGAAATAGCTTCTAAGCGCCGATCCACCTGTCGGCACCAAATCATCGTCACGGATTGACTGACTGGTACATCCTTCGCGAATCACAATGCACGATGCATCAGGAACGATTCGTCCTTTTTTTTCCAGACGGTGTGTGGTATGGAGTCCACACATAAGCTTGTGTAAATATAAACTTCTCTGAAGCTTCTTTTCCCCTTTGGTTCTCGAATCACATTGCTGCTAGCTATTCTTGACGACTATACGAACCACTATGGACCACCATGATATATCAGATCAAACCACACCGATAGCAATTTCTACTGAGCACTTACCCCTCCAAAAAAAATCTCCTTATCCAATTTTGCAATCCACACCGCACCCAATACCTCCAGCCCCAAAACAATCAAATCCAAAAAATTCTCTTCCTCCTCGTAACTCACTAATAGCTATACATGTGCTTGCTTGCTTGCTTGCTTACTTATTACTTGACCATCCTATCAGATCCTATCCTATCCTATCCGTCCCTCATAACCATACCCAATCCACCAGACTCATCCATCCATCCATCCACCCATCCATCCCAATCTCAATCTCAATCCCTACGCGATAGTATAGTCCGGCGATACAGCACCTCCCTATCCCTATCCCTATCCTTGCGCCTCACAATTTCCCACGCGCATGGGAAAATGGGGCGCGCGGGCTCGGACATCGGAAATAGGATGTGGTCGGGAACTCCAGTTTTATTTTTCTTTTACTTTTTTACCTTTTTTTTTTCTCTCTTCTGGACTGGGCTTGACTGGACTGGGCTTGACTCGACTTGATTTGACTGGACTTTTTTGGCGAACGGCATATTGCGATTCTCCGCGTGGTGGGCGCGAGGATTTTGGAGGAGGGAGGAGCGAGACTAAAAGTAGGTAGGTAGGTGGGTGTGGGTGTGGGTGGGGACAGGGACGGGGGAGTTCTGTTCTTTCTTCAATGCCTGATTTGATTTGATTTGATTTGATTTGAGTTGCTTTGTCATTCTTGCATGCATGGTTTGTCATGGATGGAATTCTTTCGTTTCGTTCGTTCTTTCCCATGGTATTTGAATGGATGGATGAACGGACTTACTTGCATGGCGAATGCAGAAGGGAAACGGGAAATGGGAATCGGGAATCGGGGAAATGTGGGATCCGGAAATGGATCTTATATGGTTATGGTTATGGAGAAGGGAGAAAGGAGAAAGGAGATGGAGATGTGGTATTCTGATAGGTATTGTAAATGTATTTTGCTTTGTTTTGTTTGTTGACTTTGTTGACTTTGTTGACTTTGTTGATTTTGTTGAATGTAGGTATAGATGAATGAAATGAATGATTGAATGAATGAGTGGATATTTTGATATTGCTTTATAGTATAATATATTATACTATAGTGATATATAAATATAAACTCAAATATATCTACAGCTATAACAGAGTATTTATATTATTATCATTATCTCTTTTTTCTTCATCTTCATTTACCTTATATATATTTCTTATTTACTTATTACTTACTCACTCGAAACTCTTATACCCCTCATATAAATCTCCATACGCGGACTTCTCAATTATAAATATTATTTCATTTCATTTTATTTTGTGTTATTTGATATATCCTATCTTGTTTTGTTTTGTTCTATTCTATTTTAATATTAATTTTAATATTAACTTCTTCTTTTATTTTTTTTTTATTTTTTTTATATATTACATTATATCTCTTTTCCCTTTTTATTTTTATTTTTATTTTTATTTTCATTTTCATTTTCATTTTCATTTTCATTTTCATTTTCATTTTCATTTTCATTTTCATTTTCATTTTCATTTTCATTTTCATATAAATATAAATATATACATTCAAAATAAATTTAAATAAAAAATAAAAAATAAAAAAATATCGCTCCTTCGATTTCATATTCCGCATCTCGCATCGCATTTCGAATACAGCACTCCCTTGGTGCGATTTTGAATATGTGATATATTTCCTTTCTTGTAAGGTTGTAAATAAATATGAAAAATTGAGGTTTGCGAGGTGAATGTGATGTTTATTTTTGGGGGGGTGGAGAGGTTGAGGTGCTGGGTGCTGGGTGCTTGGTTCTGAGTTCTGAGTTTTTGCTTGGGGGGGGGGGTGGAATGTGAGATGTGAGATAGACGGAGAGAAAAATAGTTTTTATTATTTGTTTTCTAAAGAGAATAAAAGGTGATTGGAAATTGAGAGGGGGAGTAAAGATGGAGGATAAGAATTGTATTTGTTTTGTTTTGTTTTGTTTTGTTTATTTGATTGAATCGAGAGGGGAGAGGAGAGGATAGATAGATAAATGAATAGATGAATAAATAAGTGAATATAGTAAGTTAAATGATTAGTTATAAAGCAGAGATATATATAAAGTAATAAATAACAATAATAATTCTAGTAAAATGGCTTATATTTATTTCAGTTTAACTCGTAAGGTAATTTTTCTTATATTTTAGATACTATATTTAATATTGAATTTCCTAGAGTAGGATTGAAAAACTCTTATATGTATAGGTACTTATATTTATATATTCACCTCGTAATTATTAAAGCACATAAATAAATGAATAGATACTGTTTCTTATTCAATTTCATCTTTCTTTCCTATAACTCAAATCAAATCAAATCATAAACTAACGCCTAACCCTCAATCTAAAAATCCCCTCCTCGTTAAAATTTTCAAAAGAACAGTGACTCTAATCATCTGGTTCATATAAATCTTACTCGTATATGTAATAAAATCAGATCAGATTTGAGTGAGATAGATGGGCTGTAAGTATGCTTTCGGTACTCTTACTTTAGTTCGTTGGTGGATGGTGATGGTGATGGTGGTGGTGATGGTGATGGTGATGGTGATGGTGTGGGATACGCGAGGAGATATTCGGGGAAGCGAAAGGAGAAGGGGAGGAATGGGGAAAGGAAAGGGGAGGGGAGGCAGGGGAGGAATGGATGTAATGAGTAATAATAAGTAACTAGGTAGGACGGTATTTTAATATTCTCACATAACAGGATATAATACAATGACGTCTAAACACCTTCCGCGTCTTTCGAAACTTTTGCAACTTTTGTTGGAAAATAAATGATGTGATATAATATGTGTGGAGAGATGCCAGGGAATAGGAAAGTGTATATTTAGCACTAGGATTGGTACTAGGCTAGGTCTAGTGTGCTCAGCTAGATGTTCTAGGGAATGCGATTTGAATTGTTTGATTGGGTACTTGCGGGGCTACTTGGTTGATGAATGGATGGAGTTAATGAGACCAGGGAGTCAATTGGTAAGTGAGTAAATAAGAGTATTGTAAGTTGTATAGGTGTCTTACTCGTTATCTGTCGGTTGCTGAGCTTAGATATAATACATGGAGTGATAATTTATCATTGCGTGTATGTGTGAATTATCAGATATCTAATATTTGGGTGTGGACAAATTTCAACTCTATGGAAATTTATCGAGTTTCCAACTGCAAGGGGTTGAGCACTGCAATATTGTATATCTTCGGGTGAATGTATGCATGCGGTAGGTGATGATTTCAAAGGGTTTGGGGTTTGATAGATGTTTTATTGATTATTCATTCGCCCATTATTTTCTTCATATACTCAGTACGATAACATGAAAAGAATCACAGGAATGGAATATGGAGCGTGAATACTCCAGAACTCCTTTCTGAAGCTATCCTCGTGCGGATTTTCTCGAGATCTTCTTATCGGCAGATATCTCTCGCTTAAGCAGGCTAAGAACCTTAGCTCGGAAATTTTGTGTTAACAAGTCCCTCGTCTAAATAAACTAAGAACCTTAGCTCAGACCAATAACCTTATTAGATTGATAGTTGAACGAGCTAAAAACCTTAGCTCGGTAATTGAACAGACTTAAAACCTTAACTGATGATTTGTATTGAGAGCGAATGCAAGAAAAATAAACTATTCATACATATGTGATCGTACGTGTACAAGACTAAGCAAAGACAAATATAGCATTACCACTGAGACTGTGTCTATTAGATAGCATGTTCGAGAATGGAAGATATGTATTTCCAGCAGTATCGCAATTGCGAGGTATCTTGCCCATTATTGGTATTGTCGCACGCATCAGGGTGCGTGGAGATTTTTACCTTGCGATATGTGGGGCACGCCTAGACCTTTAGCATTTTTGAATTAGATGTGCCAGGGTGAAGGCGGTCGGTTAATCTGCCAATTTGCACAAGCACAACATAAACAAGAGTACGAGTATGAGTAGAGTACCTATGTGTAGTGCACAAATACATTTATATCTCAAATTAGCAAATTAAAGAGGAGGTAATTGTTTCTACCATGAATAGTCGTTTATAATTCCCTCAATCATAAACTTCCATTCACCAATAATCGTGCGAAAAGTGAAAGGAAATCAACAACACGAGAATACATTTCAAACATGATATCTTATATGTTTAGGTAGTCGAGAGAAAAAGTAACTTTGTACGGGCTGATGATGAGGCTGTACGGATCTTCGGATTTTCTTTTTCTTCCTCGATCTCATTGTAAAAGCTGAGCTGTTGTCATCTAATAAGTAGATCTCAAAAGTTCGACTGCAATAGAAGAAGTAATATCATTGAGGTAGGCGTTGTAAAATAAATAGAATACAATGACTAGTTCAAAGTTTTATGAAAGTATTCAGGTGACGACAATTCAATTAAAGTCAACGGGTATGAATCTGTATGTTGGTATACTGTTGCATCTCGGCAAGAGCAACCGTGTATCACCGGCCGAACCTGGAAGCAAAATAGCCGACACCGATGAACCTTAAACCCACTCTGGGTGTTACATTACAATAGACAGTCACAAAAAAGATCTAATAGCTAGTTTACTAATACCCAATTTTAAGAGACATCAAATCCCGTGAAGATTATCGTAAGCTGAGTATCCTTCTTCTTACTTGGAGGTACGCAAGTTCATATCAGAAGCTCACGGATTTGACGCAATATCTAGCTCGAAGTATTTCTTTGCCGAAAAGAATACAGAATCACTTGCCACACATAGCTTACGTAGTTCTCCTGGTGCGGATGAAGATTTTCTCCCCATGTTACATTGAAATATTGGAGCAAAGATTCTCATTCTCAGTATTACAAACATTATGTTTCAAGTGATGCTGTAATATAATGATGAATTTGTTAGGCTATAGTAAGTGTGTTTGAGAAACTACAAGAGTATTATGATTAGTGTCTAGGGAAACTTTTGCTTGACAAGAGTCAAAGTGGTGCTCTCTGGTTCTTCCACCTTGTCACAACTATTTTTTCAGGAAAGCTTTTGTTATTTGTTGTTGGGAGAGGTTCTTTTCTTCTTAAAAAAAATGAATTTGAGTCCTTTGTTTTACGGTGCTGCAGAGTGCAGATTCCTGTGCTTTCACTCTGTTGCCTCAAACCCATTGTAGAATTCCACCACAAGACAAGTGTATATTGTTTTCTCCAGCAACAGCTATTCACAAGTTCCTCTGCGTGGCAGATACCTCCAGATTTCTGATTTTTCTTTTGGTAAGAAGGATCGTCATTTTCTGTAGGTCATCTTGAGGAGAAAGTCCAAGGGCTGCCATGTTTGGAGAGCCATGACTTTCATACTGAAGAGATTTAATGATGGATGATTTGGTTTGCTTCTAGAGCCCCATGGTTTGTGCCTGGTGTAAAATCATTCATAAAGAAATTCACACCTATCAAATATCCTTGCTCGAGTGGTGAATAGCTTCGTCTGACCATTTCGGAACTATCTTTCTCCGGTGTTTACCTGGCAGTCATTCAGTCATAACAAAGTAGTTACTCATATATCCCACACGTCTCAGCTTTTACTTTGATACTTAGAATTACATTGTATCAAGCTTCTTACGGTCATTCTTGCGATTATTTTGTCGTTTCTTTCTGGCTTCTCATCAAGTTCAACTTAACAAATACACTCTCTTCTTTCTTCAATAAATCTCAATAACAGCGGAATTGCTCCTCTAAGCTTTGTTTAATAGAATCTCTACCTATGCTTATCGTCTTTCGAGAATCATTGGCCCAATTTCAGACCATGATTATGTTAATTTTCATATTGGTTTGGGGTCTCTTGAGTGGACTTGTAGCTTCTACAGTTTCAGTTGATATCAATGCAAAGTTCTCCTACCTTACTCTTGATCCAAATGCCACTATCACAAAAGTAAGATGATCAGTTTTACTCTGCCACTTTACTTTTTTGATAGCAAGCTAACACGTTGTAGTTTGAAAGTGTTCAAGTGGTTCCTCGCTCTTCCAACGCGCTTGTCATTCCAGGCAATGTTCAAGCGGTATGGCCTGCACTTCAAAATAACCAAGGAATCATGCAAACTGTGGTCGCAAACCAAGGAAGCATCGGAGAATGGTTTTATATTGGATTAGAATTTTGTTGCACGTACGTATTTGTTATATCTTTCTACACACAATTCGATCTAATACATCACTCGAGACCGATGCGAAATATTTGAAGTGACAGAGCTGATTCGCAGAAAACATGCAGACCTAAAGACTGGCAAGCTGATAAAGCTCAGCAAGGTAAGTTCAATACTTATGCCAATATTTTCGCGCAGATGGTGGAGCTGATTACTCATAGTATACCCGGGAGATCGTATCACCACAAAGTATCAACTGATGAGTGCAAATACTGGAGTTTATAATGTTACATGGAAGGTTGAGAGGGGCTACTTCGACATTCAAGCTGGTGAAATGCCCTTTACTGCAGAATCTTCTTTCAATCCTCAAGAGCATTGTAAGTCACTCAGCATACCCTCATTCGCTATCAAAAGCGATGACCCAGAAGTGGATATGCTAACGAGGATGATCAACAGCGACCCCTGGTGGCCAAGGCCCGTTTAATAAGGTAAGCAGCTGAATTTAAAACTCCTTTATGACCTTCTGACGTAGACTAACTATCTTTTAGGCACTGTTCGCAATCGAAACACAAGGAGGGAGTAAGTGGGACTTTGGGCCAGTTCAATGGGACCAAATCACTATACAAGCCGACACCACTAGAGGTGATTGGTGTTTTAAGTATGTCCTTGACCTTTTATCTCACTATTTTTGTTCAAATACAACATGGGCGATAGTATTCAGTCATTAATTAATCTCACAAACTAATACTTTACAGACCTATCAACAACACAGATTTCCAACATTATCTTGCCTCCCCTACCATCTTCATCTCTGGCAATCAAGTCATCTGTGAATATTCATCGCTGATCCTTGGAGATACAAAACCACCTACAGCTGTCTCATCTCTCACAACTTCACACACTGAACCTGGTCCCACCACACAAGATCTAGTTCTCTCGCCTACCACAAGCCCCACAGCTACAGTCTTCAGAAATAGTCGAGAGCCATCTCTTCCAACACCAAACCTCGCTGGACCAGGCGAAATTCCCACCTCGACGCTCTCAAATGGTCTCCAAGACCCATCCTATCCTGCGCTGTCAGCCTCCTTGGAATCAGCCAATAACTACCACAGTTCCTACAATTCAGTTCGAATGTCCAAATACACTGTCGCACTAGAAGCTGATCTCAAGAGCGTCTTTGGAACTACCACTATCACGACTGTAGATGGGGATAGTGCATTAACAACCATCACAACCGATAACTACAAAGCATGGGCTACCGCTTACGCCGCGGCACACAGGAACGAAACGGGCAATTCTACAAATGCGAATGGTGATGGAGATACCGTTCGTCTCATTCCGCTTTCACTTCCGTGGTTAATGGCTATGCTCGTCATAATCAGCACGTTGATCATGGCTGCTACTGCGTTCTTTATCTACAGACCTAGACAGGTGTATGTTTCGTAAGGATATTTTAATTTCAAGCATGATCGACACTCGCTGTACTCTAGAACATTCAAGGGGCGTAGGCACGATGATTTCTAGAGTTGGAATTCCAAATAGGAAGGACTGAGCAATTTAAGAAACTCATTTTAACATTCTAGATCAGAGTTTGTTTGTGAATAACCGTGACATATTTGTATTTGAACTTTGAGATATTTGTTTATACAGTCATGATGAAACCTGGTAGGTAGTATCGAAAGTAGTTACATGTATGTAAGTTGGTAATTAACTATTTCTCTACAACTCAAATGAATGTTCTCAATTTCTTGTGTTATTTGCAATATGCATTAGTGTCTCTTTCTGATCTCAGATCCAAAGCACTGTTCTCTCGCGCCAATGTTTGGATCGAAACCACAGATCAGCCCTCGGAATTTAAGTTGAAAATTATATCGGTATAATAATCGCTAGATTTTACAATCCAGATGGTAGAAGGTCTAGAGATTAAGAAGAGAGTCAAGAATTTTGCAGAAAAGAAAAAGAGACATTGCATCATTTTGAGTAAATCGGAGTCTCTGTCCGTGAGGTCCAATAATGGATTAATCGCAAGGTACTACTTGTTATCAAATACGTAGCATTTCTGCGCGGAGGAGTTCACATATTTTGTTTCAGACGTAAGTAGTGGTTTCTATTCGTGATCTGCCTTAGAGAATACTGTAATTGATACATGCGATGGTATGCTGTACACAGAAAGCTACGTTTTTGCGTCCATGCGATGACGTCACATTGGTCATTAATCATGCTATTCTCATCCTTAGACATAGCGTGCTATGCAGAGATACCATTACTAAAAGCATCCCACGCATCCTTCTTCCACGGTGCAACCATAATACCCCTTTGAGCATCGCCGACCTTCCCAGTACCGGCATATGCAGTTGATAACTCCTCAGCACCTAAGACTCCACGTGGAAAGATGGATTTCTTAGCCGTCAGTACTGCCATCTCAGCCGCCTTTACATCACCAGTTATATTTGCCAGTCTTGACCAACCATGCGTTGAGCCTGGATGGAGAATCACATCTTTCTGGACCTCGCTCATTACTCTAATCTCGGAATCCTCTTCAGAAAATGCAGCAATAGAACGAAGAACTTCGCCAACGCGTGCTTGTTCTGCATCCGTAATAAGCTTATCAGTGCGAAGAGTTTGTAATTCCGCGGTTACTGCTTCGATACCTTCGGTATCTGAATTGAACAGAGCTATAATCCCGAGGAGTAACACAGATTGTACGTGGTTGGGATGAGACTCCACACATTCATAGAGAATATCTTGTGCTTTGGAGCGGGATGATTCGGTACCATGAGCCCACAAAACCTGAGCAAGGACGCATACTGCATCAGGATTTCCTTTAGATTCTTTGAGAGCGGGCTCAAAATATTCAAGAGCTGTATCGAGATTTTTCAGGTAGTAATGGGCTAGACCAACAGTTAGATGGGCCGATAGTCTACATTTCTGACGGTCTTCTGCAGAGAGCTCATTGCCACTATCTTCATCACAGAGTTGTAAAGCGAGGTCTCCACTTTCTACAGCTTCTTCATACTGTTCATTTGCCAATTGAGATCGAGCGAGATCTGCTTTGGCCAAAGCAAATCGAGACAATGATTCTGGTGATTCTGTAACCTCGTAATCGGCTTCAGCTGCTCCACAAATTGTGGTCAAGGTTGTTACAGCTGAAGAAATATCACGTGCACGCTCAGAAAAGAGTGATGAGAGATGCTTTGAGACAAGATCATCGGGAGCCATCGATTGCACTCGGTTCAGCACAAACAAAGGTTGCACCAAGTCTGCTACATTGG
Source organism: Botrytis cinerea B05.10 (assembly GCF_000143535.2). Classification (NCBI taxonomy): domain Eukaryota; kingdom Fungi; phylum Ascomycota; class Leotiomycetes; order Helotiales; family Sclerotiniaceae; genus Botrytis; species Botrytis cinerea. The sequence goes on from NC_037311.1 coordinate 2,922,346, forward strand.
TGACATTCTTCGCAGCTAGAACTTGATCAAAAGTTGACTGTGAGTATTGCCGATGCGTGATTAAAGAAGACGATCCAGAGATCTCCATAGCATGAGTAAAAAGGAGATTAGCTTCTTTCACATCGCCCAACATGAGGGCAAGAAGCCCCTGTCCAATCCAAGCATGCGAGTAATCCGGGTCAGTAGCCTGAGCTCTTGTAAAGGCATCATTAGCAAGCTGGTGATCATTCTGTTGTAAATATAATGATCCCAAATTAGTCCATGTCTGAGCACTTCTCTCATTCAAGTAGAGGCTTCGAACAAAAGAATGCTGTGCAACCTTTGGGTTTAAGTCACTGGTAACTATACCCAACGCGTTCCAGAACTCTGAGTTGCCTGCTTCTAATTCGATAGCTCTCTTGAAACATCGCACTGCAGCTTTCTGATATCTGGTAGATTTCTTCTTCAAACTAGGGGCCAAACAGACATGAGCACGATGTTCAATCCAACCAAGGTTGTAATAAGCAACTGCTTGGGCGTGTGTATCGTGAGATGAGGCATGAATAGCTCGCTTGTGAGCTAAAATTGCTGCATGAAGACATCGAGTTCGGCGTACTCCATCCTCTTCGTCGGCAGAAAATAGTCCCTTTGCTAAAACGACATCAACAGATACTCCGTCGACGTCTGTGAAAACATCATAAGTAGTTTTCCATTCTTCAAGTAACTTCTTGATATTTACATCTGGAAACTCGTCAATGCGGCCCCAAACCCAGGAGTATACAGCACAAGCATCGCCAACAGCTCGCCAGAGGTTGAAAGCATCAGCTCTGCTTTCAAAAACTTGACTAGCAATTTCAATAGCCTCGGTCGCACGTTGAGCTGCTTGTCCAAAAAGTCCCTTCTCAATACTATCCCAGGCACTATCGACTAAAGTTTGAATCAGAGCAATTGAAACGCCAAATTCCGCAGGTCGATTCTGAAGTACAGATTTATAGCCCTCAATAGCATCATCGAAGCTTCCGAGCTCACGCTTTACATTGGCGAGCATATGCTTTGCAAACCAAGTCTCACCATCCTGTCTCTGTTCAATCTCACTCTCGAATTGTTCTGCATGGTTAAAAGCTTTTGTTGCAGCAATGTAACGTCCAGAATTGTGATAACTTTCGCCTAGGCCAACCCACGAATGATAATCAGAAGGCGTAATGCGCAGTGCGGATTGGAAAGAAACAATACTCTTGGAATAGTCTTGTTTATTCAACTCCGCAGTGCCAAGAGCAGCAAATGGCCAACTGATGCCCTTTTTCTTCGAGCCAGGTGCTGGTCTGACCTTTCCTGAATTGACAACTCGTTGAGCAACTGATTCGACCAGCTCCCACTCGCCTTGGCCTGCGAATATCCTAGCCAAGCGCTCAGCAGCTTCCACTTCCGAGGATGAAAGCTCAAAGGCTTTCTGAAAACACTTTCGAGATCTCTTTTTATCATTCGAATAGTCTGCGTAGAATATACCCAGGCTGGTATATGCCGGAGCAAAATTGAGGTTACTTTTCAGTGATGCTAGGAAATATGAGTATGCCCCCTTTCTGTCCTTGCGTGCAGATTTCGAAGTATCTATGTTCCATAAGCAAACGCCGACACGATATTGCGTCTGGGCCAGTAAGTCTCGAGACTTCATATCTTTGGCTTCGATTCGAGGTAAGCACTCTTCTAACTCCTCACGTCCACGAATATAATCGCCATTAATAGCCTTGACCCATGCGGCCTCAGTCTTAACTCGTATATTCGTAGGATCTCGTTGTAAAGCACGTTCAAGGAAGTCAATAGCGGCAACAAAGTCGTCTTCTTCCTCATAAATCAAACCAATTCCTATGAGAGCAGGAGTTGAAGTTGGATTTTCTTTCAACAGACCATCGAATAGAGCTTTTGCTTCCGGATGATTCTTCGGCGATTGATAAAATACGAGAGCAGTACCCAACAAGGCTTTGAAAGATTGGGATGCATTTTTGAACTTTTTGCCAATTTTGTTGGATTCTTCCGATGCAAGCCGATTTGCGTTCCGCATAAGTTCTACCACGCTTTCGTGCTCATCTAAAAATTGATAATACTCTCCCATGAGACGATGTGCCAAAACTGATGTGGGAGAGTCCGTCATGCCCCCTATCATCATTGCCAAGCGATCTTCTGCAAGCATCGAAAAGTCATCCAACGTCACTCCTCCTCCGTCATCTTCATCTGAACTACTTTCATCACTTTTCTCGTTATTCGTGGGAGCTGGAGTTCGTGGTGGTGGCGGGAATGGCGAAATCTCACTGGTCATGAATCCTCGAAGAACCTGAGCAAGACCACTCGTAGGAAAGAAATCTATGTACTCGCGCAAATTGTTGACATCCAAGCCTTGAACATATTCGGGATCTTGCCACTCAATAGCAATATCCCAGGCCAGCTTGTACGGATGCTTAATCAAAACCATATCTGTAGCCAGCTTGAATAGTTTTGATCGTTTTTCTGTCTTTGAGTCTCCGGGCGGGAGAACAACCAAAGTGTCTAGACATCTTTGAATGAGTTTCTCTTCGTATTGACGGCGAATTTCATCATCGGTGGTCCAGTCTATGATTTTGTTGTAAATTTCTTCCAAATCACTATCTTTCAAGACTTCTCGTTTTACTTCGACTGTTACTTGACCAATTCTGGCACCTAATCTTGTTCGTCGCTCTCCTATTTCCTTGTTGATACGCTCTTTCTCTTCGAATTCGGTAATCTGAGCTATGATCTGATAGGTATGTGAAGGATGATGAACGCGACCTTCCAGATATTGATAGACTGGGCTATCAGGTAGAATGACTTCCAAAGACTTCCTGTGTTGCAAGCGGGATCCTTCATTTTTGGCAAAAGCGAGAAATTTGTCAATGACATCTTGACATTTGTATTTATCGTCGTGAGCTTGATAGATTTGAGCTAACTGCAAAGCTGCTGTTTGGTATTGCTCAACCTTGGGACCGCCCTGCTTCTCGTACAATTGAATGAGACCTTGCCATGCCTGTGGCTCCCCCCCCTTGACTTTAGTTGCAGCATCGTAAGCCTTTTCTGCTTCTGCGTATTTCACTTGTTTACTATAGGCAAATCCTAAAAAGATATTCCTGCGGACTGGAAGTTAGAGATGTTGCTTCCGAGAAAGATGTATAAAGGCATGTGCAATGGTACTGGGTTTGACTTACGCCTGGTAGCTGTTTGGATCCGAATCAAGAAGCTTCTGGGCTTGCTCGACAGCTTCATCATACTTTTGAGATTGAACTGCAGCATTTATAGCTTTCAGCGCGGCTTTGGTTCCTGACATGTTGTATTACTGGGTAATTTATCCGGCATAGTTATCCCAACAAATTAGGTTTGGTTTATGAGAAAGTGTCGAAGATCAAACGATGAGCTCTCAACTACACATGATTTAGAATTCAAGCAAGCACTACCTATGTAGGTACATCATACATTTTTTGGCCACAGCCTTGTCCTTCTTGGTGGGGTCTAGCCTGACATGTCTCCTCGTGCCTGTCCGGCTCGGATCATCTTCGTTCGATAGCGAGTTGTGCGTTTGATTGACAGGGTCTTTTCATTGGGCACGTTTTACCCCTGTGATAGTCGGATACCCATCTGACATCGTCATTGTTGCCCCCAGATATCAAAACTACCCAGGCGGTGCAAATAGAAGGAACCAAGAACCCGAATACGTGAATTGGCACTAGTCTTTGTTATTCGTTATTTGTTGCTGTCACATTCTCATGAATTTCAATCCAGTCCACATAAATATCTGTGTCCGTACTGCAATTCGTACGATAGAGACATAATCATTGTCAATCAATCGAGAGAGATTGATAAGAACCACCCCGATATTGTATCAAAGCAAGCAGATCACCAAGCGCTGTCTGCCAGGAATTACAATCATCTCGTACTTTCACTGCTGTACGTGAACAATTCTTGAACCTCTCTCGCACTCTTCCTCGAAGAACTCCTCCACACGATGTCACCGCTGCGATTAACGATCGAGAATGGCCTCTTCCGCGATTCCCATGGCCGCGAAGTTACTCTTCGTGGAATAAATCTTGCTGGGGACGCCAAGTATCCTAGCAATCCGAACCAACCCTCGCATATTTCAATGGACTTCTTCGACGGAGATCATGTCAACTTCCATACTCGCCCATTCTCTCCAGAAGATGCACATGTTCATTTCGCACGGTTAAAACGTTGGGGCTACAGCACGATACGATATGTTTTTACATGGGAGGCAATAGAATCCGCAGGGCCAGGCATATATGATGAAAAATGGATTCAGCATACCATTGAAATTCTGCGACTAGCAAAAAGTTATGGTTTCTATATTTTTATGGACCCCCATCAAGATGTCGTAAGTATACAGCCTTCAAGCGAAACTTTAAAAGACTAACAAAGTAGTGGTCGAGATTTTCAGGTGGATCAGGAGCTCCAATGTGGACTCTCTATGCTTGCGGACTTGATCCTAAAAAGTTCGCTGTGACAGAAGCGGCAGTCGTACACAATACATACCCTGACCCCGAGAACTTTCCCAAAATGATTTGGTCTACGAATTATACACGTTTAGCCTGTCAAACGATATTTACATTTTTCTTTGCTGGTCGGGACTTTGCACCTAAATGTATTATTGATGGTAAGAACATACAGGATTACCTCCAAGACCACTTCGTAAATGCTTGCGCCCACCTTGCAATGCGGATTCATGAAGCAGGAGATCTCGAAAATGAAGTGGTAATTGGCTGGGAAAGCATGAATGAGCCCAACCGGGGCTTTGCGGGTTGGGCAGATTTATCCACCATTCCAAGTGAACAGAAGCTGCAGAAAGGAACATCTCCGACTGCATTTCAAGCCATGTTGACTGGGTCAGGAAGAGCATGTGAAATAGCTACATGGGATTTTGGGGGAATGGGACCATACAAATCGGGCTCGACTTATGTTGATCCCCAAGGAGAGACAACATGGTTATCAGCAGATTATGATGAATCAAGATATGGCTACAAACGAGACCCGGGGTGGAAGCTGGGAGAGTGTATCTGGGCTCAACACGGCGTATGGGATCCATCAACAGATACTTTGCTGAAGAAAGATTATTTTAAGAAGAATCCTCGAACTGGGCAAGAACTTAGTTATGAAGAGTTTACAAACTCGTACTTCATGGATTACTATCGCAAACACCGGGACGCTATCAGAGCTCATCATAAAGACTCAATCTTGTTTTGTCAGCCACCGGTATTGGAAATTCCCCCGTCAATCAAAGGTACTAAAGACGATGATCCTCTTATGGTCTATGCGCCTCATTACTATGATGGAGTCACGCTCATGACCAAAAAGTGGAATCGTCACTGGAACGTTGATGTTTTTGGCATCCTGCGAGGTCGATATTGGACACCGGCCTTAGCTATAAAGATTGGAGAGTCAGCAATTAGGAATTGTTTCAAAGATCAGCTTGCGGCGATCAAGAAAGAGGGTGAAGACTATATGGGAAATCATCCATGTGTTTTGACAGAATTTGGTATTCCTTATGACATGGATGATAAGTATGCTTACAAAACTGGCGATTATTCTAGTCAATCAGGTGCAATGGATGCAAATCACTTTGCCGTAGAAGGAAGTGCTATGGCTGGTTATACTCTTTGGCTTTATATGTGCGAGGCAAGTCACCAGAGATCTCATAGCTTGATTTTCACTAATGATTTACAGAATAAACATTCTCTCGGCGACCAATGGAATGGCGAGGACCTTTCAATCTTTTCCTTGGATGATTTACCACTACCACTTGAAGCCAACCCTCCAACACCTAGCGATTCAAGCACATCGCTAGTAGACCACACAGCTGGACCCAATACCAAAAAACAAAACTCAGACGAGTCAACTGTCAATCCAGGTAATTTAAAAGCAACATTGAAAACTCCCTCAATTTTGTCGAAGCAAACTGATAGCCCTCCTGAACTCACCAATTCCCCTGGTTACCGAGCCGCCGAAGCCTATATCCGTCCGTCCCCCATCGCAACAGTCGGTAAGGTCTTGAATTACGGATTCGATCTTCGAAAGTGTACGTTCACATTGCGACTTCATGCCGGCGAAGCAACATCCGAAGATACGCCCACCGAGGTCTTCCTTCCCGAATTCCATTTCCCGAAAGATAAATGCGATGTTCAAGTTAGCGCGGGGAAGTGGACGATTAGTACGGATGATGCGGATGGAGGGTTGATTCAGAGACTTAGATGGTGGCATGCGGAAGGTGAACATTCTATTAAAGTCACGGGAGTTATAAGTAAACAGAATGTCAATACGGGCGAAGAAGACGATGAGGGCTATTATAAAAACATGCTCGGTTTTGCAAAGTCTTGCACGTTGATGTAATGAATGGTATTAAATGAAATATATATATATTGGGGATTTGAGCATGGTTTGGTGTTCGGAGCATGATTTACAGGTTATCGATTGAGGACTGTTGGGATGGATGGGTATTGGTTCTGAATAGTTGGATCTAGTTTCATAGCGTGAAGATTCGAGATGTGAGATTCGAGACGTTCGTCTGTTGAATATCAGCTTGTTGGGAGATGAGATTTGTATAAACTTTTTATGATTTATTGGGAAGTGTGTGTGCGGTGTGTATGCGTGTGTGTGTATGTGCATGTGGAAGATATAGATTGTAAAGGACTTGTGATTTGGCGGATGGGCGATTGAGCAGATGGGATGGGAGTCAGTGGAGGGGAGGGCGGATTAGATGAGGTGGGATGACGAAAGGGGTAAGTCCTAATAAGTCATGATCTGATATTTTTTGAAGAATTTTGAGTGTGAATTGAGTGAGTGAGTGATAGATGGCTTGGTTGATAGATGGATGGATAATCAAGGTTGTGATTGTGATTATTATAGCTGGCTGGGTTGGTAATATTCTACAATATGTGGAATTTGATCACATGTACATATACACACACTCTCTCTCTTTTGGTCGGGATTCTGGAGATTTTTTTTTTTTGGATTATGTTATAAATATTCTATGTAGAGTTCGTGGTGTGGAATTTGTAGATATTAGATATGTATGTATATAACTTATGTGTATTATTATATAAGTATTTGCTTTCTTGCTTCCTTGCTTGTTGGTGACTAGTGAGTGATATGTGGATTGAATTGGATACTCCCAAGCTTCTTGGGTAGAGGAGAGCGTTTCGAAGATGAGGAGTATTAATAAGCATTAAGCATAAATAATTAAGCATTGGGTTTCGGGGTTTATTTGTTGAGTGTTGCGGTTTTGATTCTGGGTGTACTTGGGATTGTGATTATGGGGGGAGGGATGGATGGATGGATGGGAGGTCGTAGGAGTATTGAGCTTGAGATGGGTGGAATTCTGGTTCTGGTTTGTAGAATACGGTTTAGGTTTAGGGTACGGGATTGAGGGTTTATGTTATAGTAGATAGGTAGGTAGGTAGGTAGGTGTTAATGAAGATGAGAAAGAGAATGGATTACTTCTTCGCACCTACGGAGGCAAAAAGTGAGGATCCAAAAGTGAAACCAAACGGGTAGGAATCAGGACCAGGATGGTGAAAGGAGGTGTTTCGTCTGGAGAAATGTCAAACGGGGTGGCGTGCGGGAGGGACAGCTATTGGATGGCGAGATTTGAGTTTCTGGGTGGAGAGGTTTGGAGTCGGGAAACGAGTAATGGGTAGAAGGAATGATGCGGTTGGAACTTGGAACTTGGAACTTGGAACTTGGGACTTGGTGGTGGTGCTTTGCTCTTGGGGAGAGGTCAAAACTTTGGGGTTGGGGAAGCGTGGAGGGAGGATATGGAGGAGGGTTTGAAGAGGCTCTTTCTGGAAATTGGCTGGCGGATGGGTTTCTTGCTCTGTGTGCATGGTCACGGTGTGATGGTGATGTGATGATGGGATTGAGCTTGGTTGTGCTTTTATATGCTGATCGGACATGGTGATGGGATGGGACACGTGAAGTGTTAAGGTTAAGGGAGGTTAAGGGAGTGAAAATAAGAGTGACGATCAAATCACGGGCCACATGATCGAAGTCAGCTCCGAAGGATTTGGATCCATCCAGCCAGACACCGAGAACTCCGTGTGGGTGTTTGTTTGAGAAGTGGATGGCCGTCGATGGACCGATTAATTTACATGAGAATTCTTGAGGGGTTCCTGTCCGAGGAGATACGAAGGCTGCTTTGTCAGTGGTGGTGTTTTTATGTGTTACCGTGCTGTGGATATGACGAGGCTTGGGAAACGAAATTGAGGATGATGGAATGAAACATATCAACAGAGTGATAGCGATATGGCATGATTCGTAGATCAGAGTGGCATATTCTGGATTCGGCGAATGGATCCTTTGCTCGAACGAGATCGCAAAGCTTCTCGCACGAATGTCAGTGTGGATATGAGATGCTATATATACGATGCTGCACATATGGATCTCTCTCGTGTCACTCTCATGCCTGCCCACGGAAGGATAAGATCAACGGAGCATAGCTAAGTGCACATTCGCAAGTCGCTGTTGATCAGACGCAAGTCATAGCATAGTCTCTGTCTCTGTTCATAGCAGAGATTTCCATCTTGCTTCATACATACACATACATAACGCATCGCTATCCTGAGGATCTTGGTATATATAAATACCCTGCTGCCAGTAGGTAACGTTAGGTATCATTCTCCACACACATGCATTCCTGTTGATTGGCCCCGCGAGAAAGACCAACGGCTGTGCCGTGTGAAACAGACGCATAAGCGAATGAAATTTTCAAATCGTGGTAATCCAGTGGTTGTCAGAGTTTGGTTTGAGAGGTTGATTTGATCTCACCCTACTGACTGGTGCGTACCTCGTAACAGGTCCAATCTCGATGTGATGGAATTTTGAAATTTCCAGTTGGGCGCTTAGAGGGGACAGAGCTGAGGCTGTAGAGTTGAGTCTGTACAGATGTGACGTGGATGTGCAATTGGTGGTTGATGGATGTGTTTGTTGTATTGTATTGTACTGTATTGTATTGTGTGAGAAAGTCACAGATAGATTCTCTGATTTGATAGTGACATTGAATGACATTGAATGACATTGCATTGATCTTCATGGAGAAACACAGCCACCAAACATTAGACAGATGGCGTCTCTCGTTTGTCCCTCTGATTTGCAAGTATAATAATAAATCACTGATATCTATCCCTCTCGATTCTCACCCACACAATTGATACTAGTGATACTAATAATAATACTGTCGTCTTCGTCTTCGTCTCCATCTTGTCTACTTGTCAGGACCGACAGTAACGCTTCTTCCCTCGGGTAATTCCTCGCTGGGCAATGATTGCTATTCTCATCCATATCCCATATCCCATATCCCATATCCCAATCCCCAATCCCCAATCCCCCATTGTTCAACTACTGTTTGAGATCCATCTCGGATGTCCCTGAATTTGGACTCTGGGGCTTTTGACTTTCTTGACTTGGACCTTGGGTCATTGCTTGCTCGACCTTTCCACCGGTTAGGTAGATATTAGGTAGGGAAAAGAAGGGACCCAGCTTATCCATTTCATCCCACTCCACTAAAAAGCTTCCAATCAGCACCAAAGATCCCCCCTCATTCAAAACCACTTACACCCGTGCTTTTACTACTTTACTTTCAACAACCTCCGTCACCCACTCCACTACCACCACCACCTACTTACTTGATCAGTCTAGAGAGAAGAGACATATTTCCCAAGGCTTCTTATCCTCTCTTCCTTTCACACTTTACCATCTGAAGTTTGAAATACTTCCATCTCTCCGACACATCATTCTCAACTCTGCGACAAGTCACCTCTCCGAATTCACAGGTCCAACTGGAAATCTTGGAAGAAAGAAACCTCATCCTTGTAGCGGGGCAATCTGAACCTCTTGGTCTGGAACACATATTGGGAGAGATTATAGTACAGGTACAGCATATCTCCTTTCCAAACTGTTTATATATCGGATGAATTGTCTACAATCTTCGTATGCAATTTGCGCATTTGTCAGAAGAAGTTCCGAGTTGTTCTGGAAGCTTTAGAATCTTTCGAGGTCGGTATTGCTGAGAGGAGATGTGAACGCGGGACACACACAAGAGAGAACAAGAGGAAATGCTGATTATGTTTATTACTCGACCATACAGATAAACCACGGTTCCCATTACCTTTTGTCAACGTCGTGAAGATTTCAGCTGGTTACATTCTGGTAATTACGACTTTGCTGGAGTTATATCAAAGCTGCGACAGGCTGAACATATTCTTTACCTTTACAACAGGACCGAGCGCAAGCAGGTACAAGTGTTGAGAACAGCCTTCACGACTTTACTTTTGAGAAAGATCAAATCAATCTTTTCAATCAGTAGCTCGTTGTCTTTGTACACGTTTAGCTCTCAACAGCAATTTATTTCAGAGAAAGGAAAGCCTGCCAGCTGAAAGAACAGTGAAAGACAAGGTTCCAAAAAAAGGGTGAATTGATCCATACTTTGCTTTGACATCGCTTGGAACATCCCCAACTAACGACAACAAAGAAAAGTTTCCGAGCTTCGACATTTCTATTTACAACAAAATAGCATCCTTCCACTTTAGCACTTACGATTTATTCCTGTAGTCATTCAGTAAAGCTGTCTATTGGTGTTTACAACTGGTAGACAAGTCTCCAGTTCTTCAATTCTGCAAGATACGACCTTTTTGCTTCATATACCCATTATTTCACCATGACAGCTCGTGCGCCTAATCCCGCCTCGGGATCACGAAAGATCTCTTTCAATGTCAGCGAGCAATATGATATCCAGGATGTTGTAGGAGAAGGAGCTTATGGTGTTGTCTGGTATGCTACCCCACTTTGTTACTCTTGCAATCTCTCGAATGGAGGCAGACCATGGAACTTGCAGAAAATGGAGATGTGCTAATTCGATCTCCCGCTGTAGCTCAGCTTTGCACAAGCCTTCGGGGCAAAAGGTCGCTATCAAGAAGATTACTCCATTCGATCACTCTATGTTCTGTTTGCGAACACTCCGTGAGATGAAGCTACTCCGATACTTCAATCACGAAAACATCATCTCCATTCTCGACATCCAGAAGCCAAGAAACTATGAGTCCTTCACAGAAGTTTACCTTATCCAGGTATGTAGATTAGCAGCGTCAGGTTGAAATGGGATAATGTACTAATGCAAGAGCAGGAACTCATGGAGACCGATATGCATCGTGTAATTCGCACCCAAGATTTATCCGACGACCATTGCCAATACTTTATCTATCAAACCCTGCGAGCCTTGAAAGCCATGCACTCCGCAAATGTTCTACACAGAGATTTGAAACCATCTAATCTGTTACTCAATGCCAACTGCGATTTGAAGGTCTGCGATTTTGGTCTTGCTAGATCGGCTGCATCCCAAGAAGATAACTCTGGTTTCATGACAGAATATGTTGCGACCAGATGGTACCGTGCTCCAGAGATTATGTTGACGTTCAAGGAGTACACCAAGGCTATTGATGTCTGGTCTGTTGGATGTATCTTGGCCGAGATGTTAAGCGGAAAGCCCCTGTTCCCTGGAAAGGATTGTGAGTGACGTCTGTATTGAAGTGATATCCCTTGCTAATCATTCATAGATCACCACCAACTCACACTCATTCTTGACGTTCTTGGTACTCCAACCATGGAAGATTACTACGGTATCAAATCTCGTCGTGCAAGAGAATATATCCGATCGTTGCCATTCAAGAAGAAGGTTCCTTTCAAGACCATGTTCCCAAAGACCTCAGATCTCGCTTTGGACCTCCTCGAGAAGCTTCTCGCTTTTAACCCAGTCAAGAGAATCACTGTCGAAGAAGCACTGAAGCACCCATACCTTGAACCATACCACGATCCCGAAGATGAGCCAACCGCCAATCCCATTCCAGAAGAATTCTTTGATTTCGATAAAAACAAGGACAACCTCACCAAGGAACAACTCAAAAAATTGATTTATGATGAGATCATGAGATAGACTTTGCCTTTAATTTCGTTTTTAATTGCTTCGGATATCCTTCAACGCATTATTTGGAAATTTAAATCTTGAACTATTGATTAATTTAGTCCTAGAAAGAAGGTACTTGTGGCATTGAAATTTCAAACATTTGAAACTGTACTTGCAACTTTCTGTTCTGGACCGTATTTATCTCGCTTCACTTGGTGACGCAATCTTCACTCGATTTGTGTAGTCTCAAAAAAGGATCTTTAAATAACCGGATCTTACGAAGATGATATAAGAGAATATGGCTATAAACCTTGCGTTTGGGTTGGATAGTCTGAGGGTGGGATGACGAAAGGGGAAGACTCGAAGAGCATTTTCTTTTTCATAATTTACGGGATGGATTCCAGACAGGGGGTTGGGAATTAGCCAGTGGCGAGATATCATTTGAGATGATTTTTTTTTTTTGAAAGATGATGGGAGGATGGAGGATGGAATGCAAATTATGATGGCATGAAATCATGTTACGTACAGCTTTTTTTATGTTTCTTTCAATTGCTAGGGTTTTTCTATTTCATAAAGGTTCATACATGATATGATATGATGTGATGTTTACGTGCATTTGTTGTAACCTGTGTTTGTATCTGGATAGTATTGGTATTGGTATTGCTACGCTTCTCTTTGCTTTTATGCTATTCTAGAGAGATTGGATAGGGTGTTTGATTTCTGTTACTCGAAGTATGGTGTGTTTCCTCTCGTGCATCATCCCGGGTTGGCGGATACAAATTGCTCTTTCCCAGGCACTTCATTCTAGTCCCCGATGATTGGAATCTGCGAGCTTTGAGCCATAGCTCTCTCTCTCTCTCTCTCTCTCTCTCTCTCTCTGCTTGAATCAGAGAGAGATTGATTTTGTCGGCCGAATAAATCGACTTGTGGTGTTTATGCGAGGGGTATAGTGTTTCGTAGAGATGACGAGGTGTGTAAGTGGATAGATGGATATGATGCTTTCATATCGACGTCAATATTTCTACCATCGACTGAACATCCATGCTCATTGATCCCAAACATCGTCATCGACATATTTCCCCCACCCATCCGTACAATCATCTACTGCAATCAACTCTCCACTCCCCTCATTCACTCCCACCTTTCCCCTTCTCAATTTCCTCCCTCAGTCTCCCCTCCCAGCCCTCTCTCCAAGCCCGATCGAGTCCCTCCACCCGTCCCCCAAGCACAATACACGTATTCCCCTCTAACCTTACCATTCCCCTATGCACCCGCGTTCCGCGCTGCAGAAGTATCTTACAACCTATATTCATTTTTGGCGGGAGTCCGATTTTCTCCTGCAGCGAGGAAGAAGCGGGAAGAGAACTCGTGAACGCGTAGATGGTGGCGCCGGTGCGGTCTTGAAGCTGTAGTTTGAAGGGGCCGGGGGAGTGGGATGTGCTTGATTTCTTTTGGGCTTGGGTTTGGTTCTGAGTTGCGGATTGGGTTGAGGCTGAAGATCCGAGATCTAGTGCGGAGGATGAGGATGAGGAGGAGGAGGAGGAGGATTCGTCTGCGACGCGGATGATGGAGCGGCCTTGGGTGCGCTCGCCTAATCGCTCGGCTTCGAGGTCGAGGAGTAATTCGCTTTTTGAGCGGCTGATGTCTTGGATGTCGAGGACTTGGACGGGGATGTCGTGGTCGAGGAGGGTTTCTTTGACGAGGGGGTTTGAGAGGGAGGGGGGGAGAGCGTGGGTTTCTGGAGAGAGGAAGTTGGGGGTTGTGAGGGAGGTGGAGAGGAGACGGTGGCGGGTTGTGGCGAGGAGGGAGGGGAGGGACGGGAGAGAGGAGAGGTGTGTGGTTGAGGGGGTGAGGATGGGAGCGAGGAAGGCGGGGCTAGGGAGGGGCAGGTGCGAGGTGGAGAGGGAGAGGAGGAGTTGTTTGTGCAGGGTTGAGAGGGTGGGAGTGGTCATTTTCTTTGGTTTCGGAGAGAGGGGAGAGGTTGCGTAGGATGAAGAGGGGGGGGGGAGGAACTGGAAAGCCGTTAACGAGTGAGTTATTAGAAATTTAACGAAAGAGCTCTTTTTCGAGAAGACAGCTAGAAATCGGTAGTGACGAATTGCGCGAGAGACATGGCGTTTGGTATCGTAATAGATTTATTATAATGGCAGAGTACGAGAAGGGGAACGGAGAAGAGAAGCTGTAACTGAATGCATGTACAATGATCCAGGAAATTAATCAAGCAGCCTTGTTCACTTCTTGTATTCCCATCAGCCTTGCAGCCTTCCAGAAGCTTGGGCCATTGGGCCATTAATAAATATGCCAGCCGCGCCGCGGTAAGTTTCGCTCGCCTTAGAGATCAGATGGAGAGAAGAGCCTGATTTTTATTAAGCAAGTATTTCTCTCTACAGTATGTAGGTATGAGTATCTTCAGAAAACTGGCAGTTCATAGTTTAATCAGATATTGAGGAAGATGATACACCTTTCTTAAAAGGGTTCATTTACAATACATATACGATGGATGTTCATCCAATTGTGTTCCATACAGGCTGATAGCATATTGAAAGCACATTGACTTACATTCATTCATACTCCCTCATAATGAGTTTTATTTGCTGAATTGCTTCGAATTGCCTTGAACACACACATACATACTAATTTTGCTAGTCTCTAAACACCGGCTGCATCGAATGATTCATTCTCTCCAGTTTCATTCCCAACACCACCGACCCACTACTTATTACCCATCCCTCACATTTAAAACATCCCTAACAAATCTTCATTTGTTTTCTTCGCACCACCCTGCTGTAACTGCGTTTGCGCACTAGGGGGTTGGCTAGTACCGCTCAAATCCAACCCTGCAAAACCATTCATCATATCATTCCCCATACCGCCCATTCCCATGCCGCCAGTAGCTGGGGCAGGAGCAGGAGCGTCAAATAAGCCCATCATATCTGCCATACTACCACCAGCATTGGCGCCTACGGCTGGACTATCTACTCTTTGGGGTGTGCCTGCCAATCCTTCTAATCCACTTGCTCCAGCGCTGGGAGGTGCATCTGCACTTGCTGGAGCTGCACCATCAAAATCAATATCGAGGAGATTCTCAGCGTTATTTTGAGCAGGAGTCCCATTTGCAGCGGCGGCAACGGCGGCGGCAATTGGATTTTCGACAGCGTTTTGACGTTGTTCCTGAATAGCGGCGTGTTGGATAGCATCGGCACCGTAGCGACCTTGGCCCACAAATGTCTCAGGAGGTTTATGGTATACAGAAGCGAGAGTGCTCAGTTCTGTCAATAGTTGATCGAGGAGCGCTGGGGGAAGGGATGTCATGGTTGTGGTAATAGGTGGCTTATCGGAAAGGATAATATTCTAGATTTGTTAGCATTCTGACGGTTAGAGAATCGGACAGTCATAGATACCTTTGCTATTGAAAGATCACCTGATAACAAACGCCAATATACATAAGCTCTGTCTCTAATATCAGGGTTATCATTTTCGGCGGTCGAGACTTGTAAAACTTTTTGGACAAGACCCTGATTGTTATCTGGCTTCTTCAAAAATAACTTAACGACAGCTGTCAAGATTTGAAGCTGAGTCTGGGTAAATTCTTCCATGAAACCTTCAACAAATCCTGCAAGGATTTCATCTGCATTGCTGATCTTCTCGGCATACTCGCCGACAATCCAAATTAAAGCTCCTCGCGCGTTTGGCTCGTCTAATTCGTCAATGTACTTGCACAATGTTGGAATAATACCCTCGTATCCTGGGTACTTTCTAAAGATGTCTTTGATAACAACAATAGCCTCCTGTACAACGTAATTGACCTTTGTAGCAATCAAGTCGAGTAATGTGTTGACACACTTTTCGCTTGCGCTCTCAATTTTGATTGCTGCTTGACCAATAGCCTTGACGGCTCTTCGAACAAAATCCATGTCAACTTCAAGAGCGTATTCTTTGAGCTCCGATAACAATTGATCAACATTCTTGTCGTTCGCTATCCGTACCATAATCTCCAACTTCTGAAGTTTGACATAAGGCGGGTCGTTGTATTTGCAGAAGAAGACTCTCAATTCCTTACTAAGAATATCTGGCTTCGCTTGCAAGAGAAGATCGATGTTTCTTAAAGCAACATATTGGACTTCGGGTGCGGAAGCAACAAGAGTTACTACAATCTATTAGCTCAATCCTCCCTTAAGGTTCTCAGTAGTCTGGACTGCAGCCCAACGACCCGAAGCTTTCAGTTCCCGGATTCAAATAATTCAAATCTTCTGGAAATACTGAATTGTCTTGAAAAAGCGTAGTGCTTTTGAATAACGAGAGCTTTTATCGTGTCTGCCAGTCCAGACCAGGACACCTTGTCCTCTCATTATATAGATATTTCACTTACCAAGAGGGGGAGCCATCTTTTTTAGATATTGCTTTCCCAAATCCGCGTTGACATTCTTCATATGGAGGAAAACAACTTTGACAGCAGCCAAGACAACACTTGGGTTGACATGTTGAAATTGAGGAGATACTCTTTCACAAATATGTTCTGACTCCTTAATATCCGAAGCCTGATAATCTGCCAGAGTAGATAAAATAGTTACTCTTCCCCATTCGGTACATTCGTTCAAAGCCATGAGCATCTTCTTTAATGTCGCAGATGTGATCCGTAAAGCCTTTGTCTCTGGTGCAGTCTCATTGATCTCCACGAGTGCCGTTACAGAATTGGCCACAACCATAGGATTAGGATCTCCGATCAATTCCTGCAGAGTTTCTAAGAAGCCGTTCTCGAGACACATTGTAGGATTAAGGTCGAACAATTTCGCAACACAGATTGCTGCAGTCTTTCGTACGTATGGCGATTCATCCCTTAGCGTTTTCCGCAGTGGTTCCTCCATATAATCTACCATCTTATCTACTCGAATACAACCCATTGTCCGAATCGCAAGAGCTCGCACCAATGGATTTGGATCTTCGGAATCTTGTACGAAAGTATTGACCGCTAGAATACAAAGGTCGGGATGCGATTTGGCATAATTCCTAATGGTGAACATTAGCAACATCATTCATCCCATTCCCAATAAATAATCTTGACAAACATTAAATACAAATACACCAGCTTCTTCTGGTCTAAATCTGCTGTAGCAATATTCTTTAAAACATCTGGAAACAGCGCAGACACATCCTTGCCCAGGGTCATGGACATGATGGTCTTTTGAATTGCCTCTTTGCGCTCGTAAGCATATTGAGATACTAGACCAGCCCTCAACTCGTATGTTTCTCCCTTCTTAGGTGGTGCGAAGGCACCTTTAATCCTATTCACCGCCATCGCTCACACAGATGGCGACCTTGAGGGTGCCCCTCATACGCCGATGGCTAAGTTGTCGATTGACGGTAAGGCCACGGTTCGTGGGAGGGATTGGTTAATGTGAGCTTTGAAATTTCCAGAAGGGAATCCGCGAGCGTTCCGTATAGAAAGGGGGAATCGTGAGATTCGTGGATTGTGTTGTGATTGAAGTATAGGGTCAAAGTGGTGGGTAGATTGTTGATACCAGATAGCTTCAGCCTGGTGCGCTTCGTAAAGGACTCGCTAGATCTTCAAAGAACAGGGGACCAGCAATCGTGCTTTCAGATGTGAATCCCCTGTCAAATAAAGTCATATGAAACAAATTGTTGGATAAACTCCTGGAAGACTTAACATGGTAACATTCATCAATCCCCCTTTTTATTTTTATTGAGTTGCGAAACTAATGATGGCTTTCTCCAAGGCAAATTTACCCAATCTTCGAAGGCTTTTTGTTGAAGCAAGAACGGATGCCGAAGAGAGCACGTATTCAAGGAATGCTGTATGTTTCCTTCAACATTGAAGATCTATGAATTTTAGCTTATGAGTTATAGTTCTACAACATAGTCTTATTCATATCCTCCATTGCAGTATTCAGTGTTATTGCACAGCGTGTCAGCAAAGTTCAGACCTAATCACTAGCGATGGAATGCTCTATCCAGGCAACTGGAAAGAGATGCCAACAATTTGCTGTACGAAACTTGTCATTATATTGGCTTTCTAAAAGCTTGAATAATTTGTCTGGGCCTCGTATGAATGAGCGTGCAGGACTCTGGAATATGTGACTGAAGAAATCAGCGCCACATGAGTCCAACACACCAGCTTTGGAAGACACTGTTCCTGATCTCCACGGGGCCGGGGTGTAGAGAAGCATCGTGATCACAAACACAGTGCCCCCTTTTGCTCTACCACTCCAGTGCCAAGATGAAATACTACCCACATGGCCCATCACATAAGGGCTCAATCACAAACAGATTTTCTCTTTCCCAGTGACTCCTTGGTATATCATAGCTCTTCTTCCCCGTGCTCCATTGTCTCCGTAGTCCCCGTTCCTCTCGCCGTCCGGTTGCTGTAACTACCCCGGAAGCTGGAGTATAGGTCCATTCTGCGCCAGAACTCCGATTCCCTCTCCCTCTCAAGCAGATGTCCCATCCACAACCTCCCCAGTAGTGTTCTTTCCTGGCGCAACCGCCTCCTTGCCATCCTCTTTCTGCTTCTCCCATTGTTCCGGCGTGTAACACTTGGGAGTCCAGGCATGGATGGCCGCAATCTCCGTCTTCAGCGCTCCATTCACCAATCTATGTCTTGCTAATGTAGTCTTCTTCTCGAACTGCGGCGAAACAATCACGGCAGAGAATGCCTGCCCACAACCTCCTATAGACCAGAATCAATCAGCATGGCGGGGGTATTGCGGGGCAGTTGCAGGTATTCGTACCTGACATATCCTCAATTTCGACATGACTTGCATTTAATGAATCTGTGATCTTAACCTTGAGAGCTTCAGCAGACACGCCTGAAGCTTCTGTCATTTTTTCTGTGGTAATATAATCCGGTATATGTCAAACACTGTGTGAGATCTTTTTTCCAAATTATGATTATGCGAAATCGGGGGTTGCGATTGTGATGATGCGAAAATGCCGCCGCTTTAACACACATTAGACTCTGGAAGAAAGTCATCAGCATGTGGGCTGTAGGCAAAATAAACTCATCATGAATTCGAATGTGATGTTCTCAAGAATAGTTTCTAAGAACATTGCAATATCAAAAAGAACCATGTCTACAACTTCTTCTCCATTCACTCAAGCTGTTGTTGCGGCTATGAGAAAGTTGTAAGTTATGGCCAATCAATATCTTCCAAAAGTCCATTTCTCATGGTGCATCGCAGATATCCAGAAAAACTCGCGGACAGTAGTTTTGACAACACGGGGCGTGAGTTTCGTTACATATCTCTGGGGATCTTTCACTGATAATATTCAAGTTTTATTGGAGGCACCACATCGTGAAAATCATCTTAAGGATTCAGTTCTTCTGACTGTTGATCTTACAAAGGGTGTTGCAGACGAAGCTATCCGCAGGAAAGATTCAATCATTATCACCTATCGTAAGTATATTTGGTGCCTGTTGGAGCGAAGGTAACATGTTTTCTAATCATTTTTAAGATCCTATCATATTTCGTGGCCTGAAAGCAGTCACCCTAGCCAACTCCCAACAGAGTTCTCTGCTCCGTCTTGCCCAAGAGGGAATCAGTGTCTACAGTCCTCATACAGCCGTAGATGCTGCGCCAGAAGGTCTCAATGATTGGCTTGCCGATATAGTCACCAATCGACCCTTGAAAAAGAATCAATCGTATGCTCAATTTTTCATGCCAATCTCTTTCATGAAACAAGAGACTGATATAAAATAGTGTCGATACCGAATCCATTGATCACGAACGCTCAATTGTTAATTCCATCAAGGATATACCAGATGGGTTCGAAGGTGCCGGATATGGCCGAATCGTTCGATTCAAGCAACCTCAGAAGCTAGGAGATCTTGTTGCACGGATGCAATCTTCACTCCAAATTGGAGGTCGCATATCCGGACTTTCCGTTGCGGTTCCACAATCCATACCTAGAGGGAAAAAGTCATCTATTGAAATTTCTTCCATTGGAATATGTGCCGGATCTGGAGGATCCATGCTTAACGGTTTGGACGTTGACTTATTATTCACTGGCGAGTTGAGCCACCATGAAGCCTTGGCAGCCGTTGAGCAGGGTAAATGTGTTGTTACTGCATTCCATAGCAACACTGAAAGAGCCTATCTAAAGGACCGAATGCAGTCTGCATTGGAGGAAGTAATGGAGGGGAACGCGGATATCGCGGTAAGTGAGGTGGATAGGGATCCCTTTGATATAATTCACAAGGATGAGGTGAACTGGTAAGATAGTGGGTGTCCTTGCAAGTTTATACGAATATCTGTCCGCTTGTGTTCCTGATAAACAATAATAGTTCGTATGCTGGTGCTATCGCTGTCACTATCGATCGTCATGCTCTCATAATGTTGCCGCTATGCTGTCGTACTGTGTGCTGTGCTGTGATGATACAATTGCTGTCATGATGATCTCTTCGCTCTTATGTTAACCCAGCTCTTCTCATTTGGAGGCTCGCCCCTCAAGGCTGCCTCTCCGTCTTCTATACAGGTCTGCACATCGCTTCCCCCTACACCCCTCTCTTTCCATCTTCTCAACAACGCTAGGCTTTTTTCCCATTCCAATCTGGCCTCCTCTTCATTGCCCCCTGCTACCAAAGATCTCAGCTTCTCAGGTGTCTCCAATACTTGTAGTACAAGCCTCTTCATGTTTTGTTTCTTCTGGAATATCGCCCTTTCCTCTACCCCCATCTCCATGAGTCTCCTTTGTGATTCCGGAATACCTTCCTTCAACTCAACCTTGATCTTCTCAGCCCTTTCATAAATGCTCGCGATAGCCGGGTCGAGCGTACTAGCCATTGGATTTAATGGGTCCATGTTTGTCCTCATCTTCCTGATCGTCTCTGTTGCCGTAATCAACTTGCTGTAATTATCATAAACCAGTGCCTTTTTCTCCGCATCTAGAGCCCTGATGTCGGTCAAAACTCCATTGTAGGTTCGCAATAGCTCTCCCAGTGTTTGCTTTTCCAAAACCTCCTTCACGTATTTCTCCCCATCAAATCCGTCCTTGTCCATTTCGCTTTCTTGCACCTCGCTATCAAAGTGTATTGAGGAAACTTCGGATGCCGCATCGTCAGTCGGAGCGTCTTGTCCTTTTTTGAGGTTGTAATATTCTCGCAGAGCGGCACGGTTGCGTCGAGGTATCGCGACTGAAGATCCTCGATTCGGAGATGGTTCAGATGAACGGGAATGGTCTAGACTCGGTCGTGTTGAGGAAGTAGGTGTAGTAAGTAAAGGCACACGGCGCCCATTAACGGAGCTTTCTCGAGGTTGGGCAATTGTAGACATTATGCGCGGGTTCAATATTTTGCATCAATAAGTGTATGATGCTTCTTGGTAAAACAACTGTTCCTGGTGGAATCAGGAGATGGAGATGAGGTTGTGGCTCGAGCGTAAGGCTGAGCTGCCAAACAGCAACGTTCGCGATCTCGTGAACCGCATCCGTCGTCCAATGATACAATCATGTCGAGACGATAAGATACCTACGATCCTAGACCCTGAGACGAGCAATAACAAGCTTTTGATGTGACCTTCACATCCTTGCTTGATGTTTTCGCCGAAATTGCTGGCGGTCTATATTGGGAAACCATTAACATGTTTATTTACGCGTAAACCCGAAATGAAATGGGCCAACTGTCAAAATTGTACAAACTTTATTCAGTACTTGTCTGTATACGGACCGGAACTGCCTTAGCGACCCTTAGACTTCGCAACCCTCTCTCAATGCAGATCGCGCGTGTAGTATGAACGCGTAGGCATGTCACTCTCAGCTCTATACGAGTGAGATCTTCGATAGAATGTTCCTTCTCCCCATACTAAACTGTCCCTACCCCTGGAAATGCATTTCAAAGCACATCTCCAAAGGGATTGTTCCCCGATGAGCTCTTAGCTATGAGTGGCTAGATACCAGACATTCCCTTCTCCTTTCCTTGGGTGGCAGCCCCTAAGATCTTCATTCCGCCTTTATCCCAGTACCCAGTTTCCCCCGCCCGTTGCTAGTGAGTTCACCGATCGAATGCTCATTTCCGAATATCGAGTTAATGGCAAGCCTTTGCAGACTTGCAACAATGTAATTAATATATTTTTCGGCGCCAAAACAAGTGTTGGTTGACGAACCACCGAGGTAACGAAGAAGATGTACCGTTGCACGCTCACTCAAATTCGTTATATACGAGATGACTTCCTTTCTTCAATATTTACTTTTGTGCCGTTTATTCCATTGCAAATTGCTTCCTTTCTGAAAATTTAACATGATTGCAATCAAGGCCGTTGTGATTGCTGCTTGTGCAGTTCAAGCTGTCTACGCTCTGCCCACTAATGATACCCTACCCGTCGTTGATCTTGACTACGCACTTCACCGGGCTACGATAAATGTATGCAATCTCAAATCAATCACGTTCTGGAGTGCATGCTAAATACATTTACAGGAGACAGGACAGTACTACAACTTCTCAAATATTCGATATGCAGCCCCGCCTATAGGAAATCTTCGATTTGCCGCTCCGGTCGAACCGACTGAAGTTAACCGAACCATCAACGATGGCCAGCAGGGTGCTATCTGTGCACAGGGAACACCTTATTGGGAAGAACTTGCTTCGTACTATTTTCAAGGTGCTAGTGCAGCTACCCTGGAATTTGTCGAGGCAGAAGTAGAAGCAGTCGAGAAGAATCTCACCATCTCGGGACTATCCGCACCAGCACCATTGACTTCAGAGGACTGCTTGTTCCTCGATGTCATTGTCCCAAAGTCTATATACGATTCTTGTGGTGAAAGTAGCGCCCCCGTTGTTGTTTGGATATATGGAGGTGGTTATGTCGCCGGATCGAAATTTAGTACAGGAAACCCGGCCACGTTGATTTCCAGGAGTCAAGAGAATGGAGACGAAGGTGTGATTTATGTTGCTCTAAACTACAGACTTGGTCTTTTTGTAAGTTCATTCTCATGGAGTTCGAGGAAAGCAATTGACCAGATATAGGGATGGCTTTCTGGCCCCACATTTGAGGAAAGTGGAACGGCAAATGCTGCTCTTCTCGATCAGAGATTGGCTTTAGAATGGATACAAAAGTATATTTACCTCTTTGGTGGAGATGCGGATCGAGTAACAGTTATCGGCGAATCTGCCGGAGCTGGGTCAATCATGCATCAGATTACAGCATATGGCGGTAGCAATGGCAATGCACCTTTCTCTCAGGCCATTCTTCAAAGTCCTGGCTATCCTCCTGTTTACTCAGATGTCCAACAAGAGGCGACTTTCCAAAGCGTCATCACTCAAGCACAAGAACTTATTGGCCCCAACATCACCTCCGTATCAGATTTGAGAAATCTTGACTTCGCCACGCTGGCCGGACTTAATACTATTGTTATTGCGCGATCAGCTCCTTATGGTACTTTTACTTTCGGACCGGCGGTTGATGGTACCTTTGTACCCGAGTTACCGGCTAAATTACTTCTCGAGGGCAAATTCGACACGAACGTCAAGATCATGACAGCACACAATTCTGATGAAGGTGCATTCTTCGCATCTCCCTTGTTCTCTACAGAAGCCGATATCGCTAATAATGTTAAAACAACTCTGCCCACCATATCCAATTCCACACTTGCCTACGTGACTGGAACCCTTTACCCACCAGTCTACAATGGTTCTTATCCATACACAAGTATTGTTGAACGAACATCTCTGATCACAGCCGAGATTGCTTTCACGTGCAATACTCGCTACCTGAACACCGCTTTCCTTAACGAAACCTACTCCTACTACTTTACCGTTCCACCCGGACTTCACGGCGAGGATATTGCATACACGTTCTTCAATGGCGATACTACTACCTCAGATGATGGACTGCCAGTAAATGCTACCATAGCAGCTGATTTACAAAGATACATCATGAACTTCGCCATGACAGGTAATCCCAATGGGGTTGGAGTGCCATTCTTCCCAGAATACCAAAGCAATGCCACGACGCTCGTTCTTGGAACTACTGGCTTGGGAAGTGTGCAAACTGATACCACTGCAAACAACAGATGTGCATGGTGGCAACAAGCGTTGTATGAATAGTTTGGATGAGGATGCGGATTGATGCGATATATTAATATTCGCGTATATAAATACTAGTTGTGGTTTAATGTTTAAGTTTAGTTTATATACTTGTACAGTATACGTTTTTGAATCCATTGCTTGCCCGTTTGTTACTTCGTGATACGTACTCCAACTTGTGTTAATTCATTATTTCATAAAGAGGAAGTGGTTAGCCCAAGCCAGGTCAATGTATTCGACAGTCCGGAACACAGCCAGAACAGCGATATCCTCTTGCTTTTTGATATTGTAGTATTCCTGAGTTTGTTGATATAACAACTCTTAAAAGTTTAAAAGTTTTCATGTCAGACACACTAGATCAATAAACTCCAGCGAAATAACAAACAAGATGCCCCCCCAGAGGCAGATATATGTAGGTATTTTATTCCATACATAAACTTACCAATTCATCAATAACTTCTTTCTGATAGATTGCGCGATATGTTCTCGAGTGAAATATTCAAGGCTTCTCAATTCTCAGCTTCCTTTCCCGATAACATAAAGCCACATACATTCTCCAGTAAGCGCAAACCCACTACTCACGTGTATATGTCGAGGATGGACTAGGTTAATTCCTACTTCTATCCTGTCGATGGTGATATGCATTCGAGTTCAAGTTTTAGAAACTCACTGTTAGATCTTGCAATTATGAGTTTAGATGTCCAAAGCCACATATTGTGGCGTAAACTCCGTGACACGATCATGGTTACCTCTGCATCCATGACATGACAACTTCTTCCACGCCTTTATTAAACGGCTCACAAATATCATCGGCGACTCTAGCACCATGGCTCAAGACTTTAACTGGAATCTACAAGGGCTTAATAAACTTGAATTCACTGCCTACGCAAATCTTCTTGCACTTCGAAATGGTGGACAAGTTGAGCCAATCTCCCTGGGCACAGAGCTGTCTGACGAAAACGAGTCTACTACCGACAGCGATGCGATTAGTATAGACACAAGCTACCCTAATCAGATTTCAGATTCAGGTTATCATCAACTGAAAACAAAGTTCCTGGATTGTCTGGCGGAACTGGCTGCTAATAGAAAAGGCGGCAAATACGTTGCATGTTCCAGTATGATGGAGGGCGAGGAGAATGTGACGCTTTGGATCACACGAAATGGAGGCTTTCAGATTGTGGACAACATTTTCTTTGCCAATTTGAGCAAGCATTTAAGTGGTTTGTTCCACAGAAAAGGTATCTGTTCACTAATAAAAACTTGAGCCAAATCTAACTTTTTGTGAAGACTGGACGAATCGAACAGATGAGGAGGTGCTTTGGAATGAATTGTTGGCGTATTATGAAGACCGTCTCGAAAACACATATATTCCGAACCTAAGATTGAGCCTTAAAGGCTGCAACACAGTATTCAGTGATGGCAACAACGACAAATTCGCTACAGCACGTAACGAGCTCTCGGCTCTTCAAAATTTGGCTTTTGCTAGGCTGAAGGCGGGTCAGACATTGATTGACAGACATGGCATGCTTACCACAAAAGCATATGAATTACGAAAAAGTAAAGTCGTCGAGGAACTTCTCCAAACATCTCCGAAGTCTACAAAGCAAACCAGGAAACTATGGATTGATATCTACTTTCTCAGTAGGCTTCGTGTCACACTTGAGAAGTTCAAAGAGGTTTCTCTTAAGCTCCCAAGTTTCAACAATGTTACCATAATCCCAGTGACCGGTGATAGGATACCGCAAAAGGCGCTCAGGGATGCACTCAAGCTAAGAGAGACCTTGAATCTCCTTGATCTCGCGACCGACACCTTGACAGTCGAAACTGTGATCGGACCAAGCTGGACTGTTGCCAAGGCTGAGCGGGAGTACGGGAAATTGCAAAAACAGGCTCTCAACATACATGCTGAGATTCAAATGATTCTGTTCTTGAGTAGGAATGAGCAGTTGTTGGATCAGTCATTCGACTATTTTGGTTGCAGCAAATACAGTTGTTTCATGTGCTCACAGTTCCTCAAGGCACATGGCAGGATTGGCACAAGAGGTTGCCATGGACGACTATTCAAACCCTGGACGGTACCTGAAGCAACAGGACTGGCTTCTAGCCAGGTGAATAGAGTAGTCAGATCAGTGGTACAAGTGCAAAAGGAAATTGAGAAAGAATTGAAGTCGGGCTTCGATAAAGCAATACGACTAGAAAAAACATCTGCTGTTGGCGGGAGCAGCATATTCAGTGACCACAAGGCTGAAAAGTCAGGTAAGCACCTGGTAGTAGAGCAGAGAAAAAAGAAAATGGAGCAAGAAAGAGTCTCTGGGCTGTTCAATAGGTAAGAGGGATCAAAACATACTCTTCCAGCTGTTGGAACTGTTATACAAGAGCTGAGACCTGGACAGATTATCGGTAGGGAAGAGTGATGCCGCTTTCCTAGAGCCCACCCGGGGAAATCCGCCAGGCGGCGCATTTGCTGAGTCAAATCAACTCGGTGAATGTTATACCTGCTATAGAGTGACATCGCGACAGTGCAGTATCTGTAATAAAGATTTCTTTTGCAGTGAATCATGCGAAACAGAGACAAACGGGTCACATTTATTCACGTGTGCCAAGCGACCGCTCACCTCGGCTGATTATCTTTTCAGGAACATTGTGGAGGATACTATCCCTAACGAGGGAGATGTTCTTGAAGATTTCGGCTTCAATTGTCTAACATCATTTGCAGACCATTGTAAGCTTCTAGGGCTTTACAAGGGGTTATGGCTCGGCGGTGTCCCAGTTGAAGACATTCACAAATGGCAAGTTGAGGGTACCCTTATCGCTAACATTAAAAAATACTTTTATCAAATTGATGAAGCCTATCGAGGGGGGCATTTCCCGTGGTTTCTGGGCAATCTACATATATTGGAGAGACCACTAACTCAACAAGAGTCAACCCAGAATATGCTAGCCACATTTTACGACCAGGCCCAAATTTATTTGGATAAAGAAGACCAGCATAAACAGCCAATTCAATTAGAACCCGAGGCCAAAATGCTATGCTATGAACTTCTAGCGATGGCTCTTCATATGGCATGTCCAAATCCAATCCAAAAGAACTGGTACAACTTTGGTTTTTGCACCTGCGATGACGAGCAAGAGGAAGGCGCGCTTGGGGGGCTCTACAATCGATTACTACTCGGGAACAAACTTTTTGATGACCTTCGAGGCAATAGTCAACACATGGTTTATGGTACCGCGCCGCTAACAGCTACCTTTACGGAATTTTGGCATGCATACGAGTCTGGTACATTAATCAAACTCATGGACTCCAAAGGTCTGAAAGAAACGCGATCGAGATTTAGGTTCCTGGAACAGTTTCTGTCAGTACCCCCCTCCGGCCCACAACCTTCAATCTGGTCATTGAAACAGTTCGTAGCCATTGACAATCCTGCTGAGTTTCTACCAAGTCCAACACTAGAAGTGGATTATGGGTTCATAAATTGCCAAACTTTTGAAGAGATATGCATTTTGTTGGAGATTTACAAGAGACTTCTGAAAGTGGCCAATCCGCTAGCGCTTCACGAAGCTTGTTTGGACGGTAGACTTTTTGAGTTCGCAAATTGGTTTCATGATATGGATGAGAGTCATCGGAGATTGATGAGGAATTTATATCCTTTGCGATCGGAGCCAGAGTTGACCAGCGTACCGAAGATTTTGCTTATCCTCGTCATTCTCTATTCACTATTTCTTTACACGATGCAACAAGTAGTTCTATATATTTCTCCTTCTGTTTGAATGGAATTAAGTTAAATCTGGGTGCTGATATCTTCGACATAGCTTACAATCAAGCCCAAGACAAAATCAGACACTGCGAATTCCATACCCAGACTGAGGCGAGGGTAAGATCAGGCCAGACCAGATCGGATCTCGTTTGTGCAACCCCTCGCTTATGTGACCAAGATAAACATATTCCGAATATAAACTTAATTTAACGACAATCTGTCACATACGACCATAGACTGAAGAGAATTGGGCATCCCGTCCGCTCTGCCATACACAAGCTTCAGATCGGTGGATTAGTAGTTGGGTGGGTGACCACCAGCGAATCCCCACTGTTGTATGTTTTTTTTTGCCATTTTTTGTTTCTTTTTGCAATTTCGGAGAAATGTCACAGTCGATGTTGGGGAGGGCGACGAATAGCAGATTCGTGACGTTGGATTTCCATTTTGGCTTTTAGTTCAGTATGGCTTAATGATGAATAACTTAACTACATGTTTGATGATGGAGGAAGAGGACTGTTCTCGAGAGAGTTAAAGGCCTGTTTGTTGTGTGGTCATCAATACGTGAGATGTTCCTGATCAGGCCATCTGTGTCTTGTATTTGGGTTAGTCTCCCGGTACTAGTGCTCTATTCATAATAATTATTATTTTGCAACATACAATTGTTTATCTAGAGGTTTGTTACTAGACTGATCGTAAACTGTCACACCCTCAAGCTTACACGCGTGCACATTCCATCGTCTGCCCCGGGACCCGAACTTCATTTCCTGATCAAGGGACAGGTAGTAAATGGTTCTATGAACACTTACTCACGCCTGACAAAATCAAAGTAACCTCTCACTCATCACAGCACACCAACAAGTCAGAAGTATTTATATGTGGTAAAAACAATTTTTTATTCGTGCGTATGGTCTATACGTAACTTACCTTCGAAGCCCAAAAATAAACCCCGTGAAATGCGCAGAAAAGAAATAAACAAAGAAGAAAAGAGAGATCAAACACTTACCTAGAGTACTCACCCAACTTACTCAATAGTCTGAAATCCCGTAATCCTATCCAACACCCTCCACTCATCATTCTCCTTCTTCTCCTTCCTCCCCCCAGGCACCAATCTCTTCAACCTATCCGTGCCCCTCTTGATCGCCGCCCCCAACCTCCCTCTAACCCCCTTCCCCTTCTCACCTCCCTCCTTCTCCTCACACCCCAAAACCCTCTCTCTAACCACCAACTCCCCCTTCCTCTCCCGTCTCCTCTCCATCCTCTCCTTCTCCTTCTTCCCCGCCTTCTCTCGAATCCACGTCTTCACCCTCTTAACACTCACCCTCACCCTCACTCCCTTCCTTCTCCTCTCCAACCCTCCACTCATCATCGTAAACGCCGACCTGTCACTCATACTCACATGTTTCTCACTATAGTGATTCGCCGCCTGATGATCAAAATACCAATGACTATACGTCGCGACGCCACGGGGTTCGAGTTCCGAGGCCGGGGTCGCAGGTTCGATTTCGAGAGTGTAGTTTGCTTGTTCTTGCTCTCGAGACCGAGTCTCCGGAGTCAAAGGCGAAACGGGCGAAACAACTCCGCTCGCGCAAACAGCAAATGTATCTTCGGGCGAAACGGCAAAGGAAGGAGTATGCACTAAAGGAAAGATGTCAGAATCGGATTCGGTGAAGATACTTACATGGGGTCTCTGGACGGCTCTGTGTACGTGTGTTCCTCTGCGCTGCACCTGTGCACCTTTTTGGCGACGAGCGAGCGTGGGTTCGCGGAAGAGGGCGCGGTTGAGGGTTTGCTGGACGTGGGAGTCGAGGTGGGGACGTTCCTGGAGGGGTTGTCCTGGGGTGCGAGTTTGTTTGGGCATGGTTGGATGGATGATGATTGATTCGCTTTATGAGGTTCAGATTGGTGGGTTTGATGGATGCTGATGTTGATGTTGGTGTGTTTCAAGAGAATTGTATAATGTAGATAATATGTGCTGGGCTGTAAATATAAAACGTAAAGACAAGTAGAAGATGAAATGGATAACTTACAAGGTTTTCAGAAAATGGAAAGGAAGAAAACATGTCGCGGCACAAGAAGCATTTTAAAGAGAGAAAGGCATTGTTCTGTAAGTTCATTGTGCTCAATCCGCCTTTGTTAGGAGACAGAGAAAGCTTAACAATAAGATTGAGATGAGGGGAAAAGACAGGTGTCTTTGTTCAGCAGAACAAGAAACCCTAAAATAACTGAAAGAATCGAGTCCCCTCTGCACTGCTTTATTCTATTCCGGTCCATCGACTAGAATCTAGCATGCATGGTGTATTTTGCCAGTAGCAGCAACCACACAAACTGCCACCTTTGTAATCAAGAGAGAAGGATACTACCTACTTAATATCCCCACAAACCCGTCCTCTTAGATCCAAAAGCAGACTGTCCAAACAGAAAAACTGGTGCACGCCTAATAATCCCTGGAATGAAACAAAAGTATGAGAACTACCTCGATAACTTAAGGTTGTACGCGATTGACCTACCCAGTTTCAGAAGTAGGAGAGTATGAGTATGCAAATACAATGTGCGAAGGAGGGACGGAAAATAGAAAGAAGGCGGCTCGCTTCAGTAAACAGCTCATCAAGCAAAACATAGATACAGAAATTTGATATATTCGTGCAAGCAACGAATTCATGTAATCATTTGCTTTCAATACATCTGTTCAGCCCCCCACATGCTTTAATTTCCACCATGTCTTGCGTTCTCTATCCCCACACATTTTAGTTGTCAATAGGGCACAGCTAAGACTGAAATCTACTATATCATTTCGTTCTCATTCCATTTTTGCTATTTATTTTCCCCAATCCAAACGCCAGCCAGCTTAAAGCCATGCAGACCAGACCAGATCGTAACAGACCGACCATATACATATCGTTCAGTATGCGTGATCCCATCTACCCATTACGAGAGACCTAGATAACAGCTTCCACGCTCCCAACCTCTCTCCACCCCCCTAAAGAGTAGATTCGCCTTACTTTGCAACAGCTGCGCTCAGAACTTGTGTTCTGAAGAATCCTCCCTTCGTCCTCTCAATTACTTGTTGGTATACACTGCTTGGTGGGTGGTTCATGACAACTGTTCCTTCCTTGTAATCAATCTTGGCGTCAACTCTGGTATCTCTGATGAGATTGACAATCCATTTTTCACCATCATCTTGGTTCAAACCCAATCTTGCACTCAAATCCTTGATATCAATTCTTTGATGAATCTTGCAGTAGCTCTCACTGATCAAATGTCTTGCGGCCTCAACAAAGTTTTCAGAGGCTGCGACGAGGAAGAAATCGGAACGGAGAACCTCCTCAGCCTCGGAAAGTTTCTTTTGTGCTTCCTCGAAGTCGAAGTCGAGGTATAAAGCCTTGATGAAATCGGTAACGGGGTCTGAGTATTCGTAGTTCTCTTGTTTGACAATACGGATAATATCCTTGAGTTGTTTCTGATATTGACCAGTGTTGCGTGTACGGTTACGGTTGGTAATGACTGCAGCAGTCAAATATCTAAGAATCCATGGGCAGGCGGTTTGAATGGTGTTGATGAATGCTGGGGAGAAGAAGAGATCGCAGATAACATCACGAGCGGGTTCGTGGTTGAAGAATGGGAACAAAGCCCAGTGGATGAGCCAGGTGCGGTGATGAAGTTGTGCGAGAGGTTTGTTGAAGAGCTT
The DNA here is from genome assembly GCF_000143535.2 of Botrytis cinerea B05.10. Taxonomy (NCBI): domain Eukaryota; kingdom Fungi; phylum Ascomycota; class Leotiomycetes; order Helotiales; family Sclerotiniaceae; genus Botrytis; species Botrytis cinerea. Next base: position 2,953,761 of record NC_037311.1, read on the forward strand.
AGTCTCGATCGATTCCTTCACTTTTTGGACTTCCTCCATAGCGGATTCCCAGTTTCCAGTCAAGATCTCACAAGCCAATTTACCCCATGTTGCTGCAGTGACTTTGTCATCGTCGGTAGAGAGGACTCTGAATTGGTAAAGGAGTTCGGCAGCCGCTCCGTAGTTTCCACAGCTGTATTGAAAGTTACCGAAGTCGTATAAGACGTTAACCATCTCAATTGTGACCTGTTTCCTTGTTAGGTTGAATTTTCAGTGACATAAAATTCCTATACGTACATCATGCTCCTTCTTCAAGAACTCCAAGTTAGCAACCTTGTCGCTTCTCAATCCAGTAACAACATCCTCTCGGCCTAACAAATCTGTAATCTTCTCGCTCTCTTGGCCGAAAATTTCTAATCTTTGAAGAATTTCTTGTCTCTTGTTCGCGTATTCCTTTGGTGCTTCATCCACACCCTCGATTTCGCAGTGCAGACTGGCAACATAATCTGTCATGTTGGTCTTCTTCAACAATTCAAATTTTGCCTTTGTGATTTCTGGCGATGGCTCGTCATCTTGGTCACCGACAAACTGTAGCAAAGGGAAGATTAAATGTCTGTCGAGGTGGGTGATGAGTTTGGGAAGGAGATCGTTCTCTTTGGCGATTTCCTCGGGGCTCTTGGCAGCTGCTTGAGTAGCATCATTAAGAAGGTCATTCGCAGTCGTGGGAGTATTGTCCGCCATGATTGCGATCCTATTGTGCTGTCGTGAGTTGGAAATAGTGGTGGGGTTCACGCTTTCGCAGGACAAAGATGTCGGAATTTGATGATTGTGTGCGCCCGCCTACAAAATTTCGCGCTAGTGGAGGGTAGCTTAAATTATTAGCGTCTTTTTTGTCTTTGAGAAGTTCGCGACGTACGAATGAAGTTTGGGGAAGATAATTGATCAAAAATCGAGTTTTCCACAACCTCATATCCTTTACGATGTCACTACAATTCCTCAGACCTATGGCTTTGCCTAGACCAACCACGTTACGATATTTCCTTGGTGTTGCTAGGCTATCTACGAACCCCGCTTCCTCAAGCTCAACAAAGGAAGCAATTTCAATCTCAACGCCTACCCTCTCACAAACTACACCTGCGACAGCCCCGAACCAACCATACTATGTATCTCGAACGCCATCCAAACAATTGCCAGTATATTCACTTTCCAAAGCAGGTGGTAACTTGAAGCAGACGAAAATTAGGAAGATTGAAGGAGACATCATGAAGTTGAAGGAGCAATTAGAAGCGGCATTCTTCAACAAGGAGATCCGGGTCAATCAATTGGCGAAGCACATCATAATCAAGGTATGTTGTGCAGTCTTTATGGGGGGTCGATCCATAAGTTTACTGACCATATCACAGGGGGAGTGCAAACTGGAGGTAAAGCAGTTCCTCAAGGAGCGACATTTTTAATGGGATACTTGCAACACATTTATGGACGAGAAGAAATTTGTGCGGGTTTAGTGGTTTCAAAAGCAATATTTTGCTTCGATTATCATTCTACACACTCAATGCCTATATGTACAATACACTCTTACTTTTCAAGAGAACCCATCACCCCTTGTACACAAACCAATACCAACCATACCACTAGAATCACAGACGTCAAGCAAGTGCCACGCTTAGCAGGCAGATATATCAAATTACAAACGCCGACTCCATACGCTATTAATTCATGCGTCTATGAACCTTAATACATTGATGAAAACCCAACCGTTCATTAGCCAAGACTTGTAAAAGTGCACAATTGTCGCAATGCCTCTTTCAGCCTAGGCTGTTTGCGTTCATGTAGTTTTATTATTCGTTCCGTCGTTGGCATTCCAGGTATGGGTATCGTAGAAGTCGGGTCTTCGGGGTCTCGTGACTTTTCAGCCAGTCGGCGTAATATTCCAATTCCACCAAGAACTATTTGTAACATTGCCTCTTCCTCTGCCGTTTTAGGTACGGCAGAAACTCTGCCATGCGATGGTCCTTGTGGAGCTTCGTGACATAATGTTAATACAAGGTGTGAAAGATTCTTTGCAAACCCATCCTCTGAAGTTAACCAAGCTTTTGCAATGCCACTGTCGTATCCCGGTGCAAGGTTTGCCAGAAGTTCTGCAGCAAGTATGCCTTGCATCAGCATTGGCTTTCGTGCTTCAACCAGAGGTAGAAAGGTTCCCCGTTTGGGATCTTTTTGCTGATCAGGTATCACCGAGATAGACAGAGCAAATGTTCTTGTCAGAAGGTCAAAAGGTGGAGACGAAGACACGTCAGAGGCAAAGATCGTTTTGTAATGGGTTCGGTTTGGTTCATCCCGCGCAAGAAGCTTGGCAAGACTATCGACAGCAGGATAGATATAATAATGGATAGTTGGGTCGTACTGCGAAAATGTGATTTTATCGGATCCCATTACGTTTGGAGGCGGGCAGGGCGCGAATGCTAATAGGAAATGCAATAAACACAATGCTTGTTCGCGACCAGGTAATTTGATCTCGTGTGCAATGTTTGACAGTAAGATAACACCGTCTTTCATGAACTCTAGCGTGTTCTGGTTGGTCCTAAGCAGCATATTTCGAGTTCCCAGATACCGTATTACCACGCAGAAGAATTTAATAACAAACTCTTCTGCTAGGAACAAAAGATTTGGTTCATGAAATGAAAGATTGCGCAAAATACTGGTTATGCAAATCAGCTTCTCGACTGCTCGGTCGACTTGGTATTCCTCCGATCCAAAAGGTGGAATATCTTGGACGGCATGCTTCTCAGCTTGGCAGGCGCGGACGACATCTTCGTATGAATTTATGAGCATCATATCCGATACCTCTGCCGCGTTTTCGGCTAACAATTCAATCTGATCCTCGGCGCAATCAACCAGCGTCTCGACCAAATCATCGCATTTCATCAACTCTATTGGTAGCCGTTGTTCCGAGGACACCAAGGCCAGAGTATCCAAAGCCAAACGGACTTCGGCATGTAGTCCGGATTGAAGGCTCATGGTTAAAGCATGGACGTCGATGGTACCAATTTCAGTCAATGGTGGAAAGTCTGGCTTTAATTTTAACAAGGAAGTCCCCTCGCCACGTAGAACCTCCAGATCGAGGGCGCCTCCATTTTCATCAGGAATTCGCGAAAAGACCTTCAGCTTCTCAGGAAGGACTACGTTCATTAGCAAATCTTGGTTTTGCTCATCTAATGCCGGCACCATGTTAGGATGAGGTGATGCCAATGATATACTACCAGACTTGGGTATCGAGGCTGGAGACGGTACTGGATAAATACCGGTGTTCTGCGGTGGGGTGGCCTCAACACTCCTCGAGAGACTATTCCTAGCATGACTTTGAGATCCTAAAGGATGTACTGGCGGGGCTTGTGGAGTTGAGAAACCATTCATGACAGGTTGTTGAGGATGATGTAAAGGTGTCATTTGCTTCATGGGGGTAGTTTGTTGCTGTTGGAGATGTTGCTGTTGGGCGATCTGCTGTTGCATGTAATGTGATGCTTGCATAGAGTTTGATGGAGGCATTTGTTTAGTGGGTGACATTTGAGGTACACCAATGGCACCACCCTGCTTCATTGCAGCAGCTCTTTGCCTTTGCATATTGGATTGAAAAGCCTCCTCGAACGCAAGGAGATTTCTCTCATATAGAGCCTTGAGTTGTGGAGGTACGTTTTGATATCTCAAAGGATGTATTTGAATGGCTTGCGCGATTTGTCCCCATGCATTTTGGGCCGTCACATTCCTATATCCTCCATATTTGGTAACTGCCACATACAGAACATAAATATTGATATGTCTATCACCTACAAATGGATTTGTTTCTAGAGGAAGACCCTTTGACTGCATGAAAGCAGCCAAACTTTTGAGAAAATTGTTCTGGTTTTGATTCTGGGCCAACGGAGCTTGCTGAGGTCGCATGCCAGCGAATTGACCATTTGGTGCTTGCATCATCTGCCCTTGAGACAATGGATTTACACTGGGAGACATGTTCTGTCGTTGCGCAGCATGTAGATTGCCCTGTTGATGCTGCTGCTGCTGCTGCTGTTGTTGTTGCTGCTGTTGAAGCGATTGTTGCAGTCGCATCTGATACATTTGCCTGGTTTGGTCCAAAGAAGTGTTCTTTTGTTGCGATTGGTGGTTCGGTGGCTGGGCCTGTTGATTATACATTTGAGGTTGTGACATCGTAGGTGGCATCTGTGGCGTTGACATCGCACTTTGAGGTGGTGCCGAAGTGCGTCCTGGTGGGGGAGTAAAATTTTGACCATATGCAGGCGCGTAGGGAGTGTTCTGGGCAAATGTACTACTTTGTGGTGTTTCGACTCGACTACCATGATCGGATTGTGAAGGCGAGAACGGATGAGGAGAAGCTGTAGAAACTCGTTGTGGTAAACCGCCAGGACGTAGCTGATTAGCCATGATTGGAGAGGGACTAGCATTACTCGATCCATTTTGTAGATGCGAATATGGTGTCTGTTGAGGCGCATGTTGTGGGGGGACATTATTAGGTGAAAAATTGGGATAGACAGCTTGTTGTGGAGTTTGTGAGCGAGATCCAGGTAGCATGCCAGAAGCTTGTCTGGGTGATGTACCTAGACTATCTTCCCTTGGCCTTGGTCTCTTTGATGGAATGACAGGATTGGTTTGATACACGGGGTTATTGAAGGCTGGCGACCCATTGCGCATTCCACCATTTTGCATTCTTTGTTGTAATTGTTGATTCTGGAACTGATTGGGATCAAAGGATGATGAAGTGGGCATAAAACCCGATGGGTCCATCATGTTTCCTCCGGTATTCGATTCGTTCATATGGTTGAAGCCTGCGCCATTGTGATTTTGGACGGCAGCGTCGTTCATCCAGGAGCTCATGTCTGTGGATGATAGTAGTGGCAACCCATCTGCAGATGCGCACAAGTGTTAGTTATCATCAAAGTTAAGTTTGAATCCATTGAAATCCAGCTGGATAAAGGTGCAGATGCAGAAATAAAAGATAGAATCTAGCGCGATGAAGTCGCGACGCGCTGATGGGTCGAATGGAGCAAAGGGGGAAACAATTGCTTCATCAACTTTATTATCAACAGCACGCACGATATTCAATCAACATGCGCATCAATAACTACAACATGTCTCGTGACATCTTTCTAACATAAGGATAGGAATGAAGGGAATGAAAGGCAAGGTCTTACCTATCGACGCGCGCTGTTGAGGTCCCAAATTGTTTTGACAGTCTCGGAGTCTCTCTTCACCTGAATTGTACGCTAACGTAAGATTAGGATTAGTGACTAAAAAAGTAACGCCCCAAAATAACCACGCTTCGTTCGCTCAATCAGAACAACGGAACGGAGCGTCAATTGAACGAAGATCAAAGGGGAAAAAAGACTTTCCAGAATTTGAGAAATTCGCAACTTACCAACCAATGACGAGATCGTGAGAACAGCTGGGGCGTTATAATGGGATTGTAACAAAAAAGAAGAGTTGGCTATTTTTCTAGAACAAAATATGTTGTGTCAGTCAATTATCCATGGCAATTGGAAGATCCAGAATGGTCGAATGGGTGGGTGGGTGGGTGGATGGGTAGAATATGAGTGCAAGAATGAATATGTATGTGTGTTGATGTGACTGCTGATTGCTGATTGCCGATTGATGATTGATGATTGATGTGATGAGCAGGTATTGTATTGTACTGTATTGTATCGTATTGTGTTACCAAGTAAATGATTGCAACATGGCATTGGAGGAGAGCAAAAGCGTGACCAGTGATGCGTGTGAGGATTTCAGGGTCACGTTTTGTGTTGGTGGGAGGTGGAGGTGGAGGTGGAATTTGAGAGAGAGGTGCGAATGTGCGGTGGTAGTCCGGCAAGGGAGGCAGAGAATAGCTAAGGCAGCGACGAAGCGGTAAGAAGCCAGCGCGTACAACTTCTCCGGATTTGTGCGGATAAGATACATGCGAAGATCAAAAGACAATGGGAAACATCGGAACATACCCGTCAGAATACACGGCTCCAAAAATAAGGTCGAATTAGAATGGCTTCGGACAGAGAATGGGGGGTTGGATCCGATGGCGGGCGAAATAATGCTGTGTCGTAAAAATAAAAAATAAGAATCAATGTGAGAATGCTTGCTTGCTTGCTTGCTTGCTGTAACTGTAACACGTTGGTTGAATCAACTGGTGGGCCTTGGGGCAATGGAAATGCCCGGGCAGCTTGAAATGATGCTCTAAAACAAGAATCTGAACTAATGATACGTCTTCCGGGGGAGCGTTGCGGTATTGAGTACGATGTGCGATGTAATAAGGAGATTGTCGGATGAATGTCGCGGCGTTCACCTGTTTTCTGCTGATGGATGGATGCTGTATGAAATCGTTGCGTTTTCCTTTCCTTTCCTTTCCTCGGTCGTCGCTCCATTTTTTATTTTTTTAGAGAAAAAGAGGAAAAGGCTAACGACGGCTGAGCCAATCATGTCTTGGGATCCTTGGCTCAGCTCAATTTGTAACCCTTCCATCCCCAAACATCATTTTGCCATCTCCGTCGAGTGCGAAGGGCATTTCGACATCAGACGCCAAACGTGCCGAACGATCCTTTATCCAAACCTGGGCGGTCCTCATTGCTGTCCATGTCTTCCCAGTGTCCTAAAGATTCCTTGGTTAATGAAATTGGGTGAGTAAGTATAGTAAAAATGAGCGATAGTATGTGTGTTGGACTAGTATGATTGGCTCCCGGTCGTGCCTGTTCCTGATGCGGTGTGAAATTCCTGGTCGCTTTAACCTGACGGATTTGCACCGTGAGAAAATCTGTGACATAAAGAGAGAAAAAAACTTGACATTTTCCAGAGGGAGAAAGGGAGAAACGAGGCGCAGAAACGAAGGGCAGCGCTCCGTGATATAGAGACGATTCCATAGTCATTTGACGTTGCGAATCAATTTCCTCCAATTTGCTGTGTTGGAAAATGGAAGCCGCTTTGTGTTTTCCCAGACAAGGTTTATGATAGTGCGAGGAAGGAGGATACAAGACGGAGAAATTGAATCAATTCCCAAGAATGACTCGGAACATGAAAGAAACGGAGCAGAAAAGACAGATGGAATAGAAGACAGAATCATGATGCCAGGGAGAGAATCGTAGGATGAGAGAAAAAAACAGGAACAGAAGAAAAAGAGGGGGAATGGAGTTTTATTTAATTGTTCACAGGTGCAGGGCCAATTTGGAAATCACGTTTCCCACCGGGATATAAGCTTTTGGCGTATAATCCATTGCCTTACCTGACGATCCAGAAAAGATCAGATTGATAGGTTGCAAATGCCGTCTCTGAAGGATATGCTGGTATGATACTCGTTCCTTCTTTCACTTCTCTAGACCCATTTCATTTCTCCTCACATCATGGAGATACTAACCATATCACACACATGCACACAGACCAATGATACCCTTACAGATTATGCCTCTCGAGTTTGGCGTGAGGTGCGTGAGAAATGGGATTGCTAATTTTCCCAGGAGACAGCTGGGCATATGACACTTAGATCTTTCTTTCCGCGAGGTGCCAATATCATCTTGGAACCTCGTTTCGTGGACTTGTTCCTTCCCGGGGAATTCGTCTGTCAATTCTTGTGTGTTTCTCTATGATATGTTTGTGGTATGTTTGTGGCTTCGATTGACATCCACTAATGAGAATGAGTGAAAGGGATCCAAAAGATAGATTAGACGGGATAATCTATACTGTACCCAGGTCGATCAATGCATCTAGGTTCTTTTTTAATGTCATCTAAATACCCAGCCAGTCTACAGAGCATTGCTATCATTGCCTTGGCTGATAGCTCCTTGGTACGCTACTCTTCGTCACAACCATATTGGTTCGATGAAAATTGATGAGACCAACGAAATGCTACGCGTAGGAAAATGGAGGGAGGCCATCGTGTATGATATTTTGTGGTGATTGCTGCGTATCATGATTCCTGCATCTGAGACTATTTATCCTGCAAGTAATGTGCCGTGAAATTGCAACTTCCCTCGTGTTTTCTTCATACTCATTAGATATCTTCCTCGGAGCCGGTCATCCGAATCCGTCGTTGGTGATTGTGGAGACTCAATATCTCGTTGAAGGTTGTTGCTGGGTGAAAGCACGAAAGCTTTGTGGAAGGATAGATGCTTTTGACAGAATGGCGTTCATGTTGCTAGGGTGTGTGTATTTAAGAAGAGTGCCTCAATGGTCTATCAAGCATGCATAAGACAGGGTCCAATGCCTTTAAAAGCCCAGAACAGTTTGGATGGATGGATAAATGTCCGTTAAATCACACATCAATGAATGTGCAGCTGAGGAACGAGAGTAATCGTCTAGTGGCCCCGTGTGAAGAGGGAAAGATGTCTCTGATATAATCTACGCGGTGAATATTATTGGGTTGACTCCCATTCTCGTGTGTCTAAACATCCCCCTTCTCATGATTTGAACAAGTGCCTGCGAGATACCTTCTTGCCTAGTGTTTACCTACATTTCAGACACTTTCGCAGGTGGTATTAAAAGGGAGGAGTGCAGATGGTGTAACTGGGGCACAACATAAAAATGGATTAGCTTTTGATTTTAGTTTCGGCAGGCACGAGGCTTCTTGGTCGTCATTTCTTTCGCTTAAGGAAGTTTGGGAAACGCCGAGAAGGTTTTAATCCTTGTTGCTCCATCCAAATGAATGTATGGAGGCATTGGAGGCGTTGGAGCTTAGAAAGCTTTGGTGATATTATGTCCATGGACCCATCAAATCATCTATTGGCTTATCTACTTCGTGCTAGGGGAATTCACCTATCTCTTTTCCATTGCATAAACATACAAGGTTGCAGATACCCATTGTGTTTACCATTAATAAAACACGACACACGGTACATACAGTACAAGATGGTCAAGAGAAAGGCCAAAGATGTCGGAGATGAAGTTCATATTGAGCCTCGAAGATCAAGTCGACAAAAAGTAAACAATGCTGAGAGTTTGAAAGAAAGGGCTACAACTTCGTCAAATTCGTATTCTTCGGCACCAAATAGCGAGGAGGAGATCAAAAAGGAGACGGCAAACAGAGATTCTCAAAAAGGAGCAAATGTGAATGGAGAAGTCACTGCACCAAAAACAACTGTTGTAGGTTGATTATTTCCTCTAGTCTCCTATGGATTATATGCCGACCTAGCATTTACTGCTTCGTATTTTGATTCACGAGGACCTTTTTGGACAAGCACGTCCTCTTCACAAATCATGCTACATACCTGAGTACTGGCGGTGATTTTATCTCCTACTCTTGATCATGAGTTGTTTTAACAAATTCATTTTCTATCTTTGCGCTTTCGAGTTTAATTCCTAGTCCATTCTTAGAACTCTACCAAATCCACAAAATCTACCAAACCATCTCTACCAAATGGCACCAAATCTACGACAACAGGAATTTCCTCGCCTGGATCCTCATCAGCTCGTCAATATTGGCTCATGAAAGCTGAACCTGAATCACGTATCGAAAAAGGTCATGATATTAAATTCTCCATTGATGATTTGGCAGCCAAAACCGAACCAGAGCCTTGGGATGGTATGTTATTCCTTACACATGTATTACATGTCAACATCAACACTAACGTTTGAAAAGGAATACGAGCATATCCAGGTGTGTCACCTTGCAATTCTGCTTTAAAATACCATCACTTACACATCAATTAGCTCGCAATAATCTTCGTGCGATGAAGAAGGGAGATTTGGCCTTCTTTTATCATTCGTCATGCAAAATTCCTGCAATCGTTGGAATCATGGAGATCGTTGAAGAACATTCTCCGGATCGTAATGAATTCCCATCAATCATATACTTCCAATCACTGTACTAATGAGAAGAATAGTCTCAGCGCATGATCCTAAAGCTCCGTACTACGATCCTAAATCTTCACCGGATGATCCCAAGTGGAGTGTAGTACACGTCGAATTTCGCCAGAAACTAAAAACACCTATCACGCTCAAGGAAATCAAAGCCTGGTTTGAAGAAAAGGGAAATGCTTTGAATAATATGCAAATGTTGAAGCTGGCACGATTGAGTGTAAGCAAAGTAAGTAGCGATGAGTGGAGATTTCTGGTAGGTGAAATGGAGAAGAATGGGGATGTGATTAAGGAATAGAAATCTCAAGGCACGATGATAATTTGATTTTTGTCGTCTACGGGTTATGCATTTTATAGATACTAAAATCTTTTTGAGATGGGTTTATAATGGATACTCACAATTGCTTGATGATTAATACGAATCAATAATGCTTCAAACACAGAATTGAAAAATCGAGACAAAAAAGTGCAGGTCTCTTTCTCCCCCTCCTCGAATTCCTGCTCAATTTCATACACGATCCTCTGTTTTTTTTTTGTTTTTTTTTTACCACACATCACACGCTTTGCATTTGGATCAACATATATGTTTTCGATATTTCATTGATGATTGTGATGATTGAGATCGAGAGGTTCTTTGTGAGTTGTATCGAGGTGTGGGAATGGTTTATTTTTATTGGGATACTGGCTGTGTTGGAATGTGAATGGGAATCAGAATGAGATTGAATTGAATTGGGTAGGCGGTAGGTAATGGGTGTTATTTGTAGTGATATTCTGGGGGTGTTGGTTTTCTGTTTATGTGATGAGATAGTCTGGGGGTTTTTTTGGGGGATACTCTTCTCTAATCTCACTTTCCAAACTCATAGCAAATATCAAAACAACTTCCTCTTCTAATCAAACACCTCAAATCGACCGGAAACATAGTTCAATAGTAGAATGCTCATCTCTCATTGTGGACGGACTGCATGTGGAGCACCTCTGAGTGCTCTCGTGGTTCAGACCTACCGTAAGTATGTGTGATGGAAGTTCGAGTCTCTCTGTTTCTAATAATGATTCTGTTTTAGGGGTAGACTGTGGAGGAAAGAGGGTGGATAAATTGAGTTGTAGCGGGGCTAGACATTCGAAAGTGACTTGTGCATTAAAGGCTTACTGTTCGAGAACGAATTACGCCTTCTCACTCGATTGTAGCAACACAACAAATTTAAAAGGAAGAAAGAATGTATTGTTTGAGGTTAAACTAAGAGTGTTTGCCAATTTGCGAATCTTCGAATAGGTGATATGTTTGCTCTGTAGTTTCCCTGCCTGCGTAGAGTGTCTGGTAGCCTCGATGCTTCAATTCCTTCAACCAGATAGACAGATGAAGATATATGGAGTGAGTGATAAGCAGGACCCTCTACGTAGCCCGCTGGAAGATATAGATCCCGCTCCATTCCAAATTCATCCGCAAAGACCTCATATGAAAGGGATAATAGAGTATCTCGGAATTAATACCCAATATTGGGAGTGTATGCAGCTAAAGTACTGCCCGAGAAACACTTTAGAACAAGCGATCTGTCAATGAAGGACACATCCCAAGTCAGGAAGGTAAGGCATCCCTGAAAGTAACGAGAACAGTAGAAGGCGAAGATTATTAGAAGGGCGCTGGTTAAGAGAAGAACGAATGAACAGAGCGCCAAAAGGGGTAATGAGATTAGACGCGAGTGGAGAGAGCTCAGAGCTAATAAGGATTCAAATATACTTGTATTTTCACAGTATTTTGTTATGCAGTTGATGAACTGATGGTCCAAACATCTAGATTCTCATGGCACCTGGCGAAATAGAGATATTACCATCTAAGAAGACAGTTTAGGATGGTAGTATGGCTACCCTGAACCATAGAACCACAATGTCTACGATACATCGAACTTTCAATGTGTTCGTTATATTCATTACAGTTTGATTTGAGAATCTCATCAAATCAATGCATTTGGCCATTTTGTACTACGGGCCTGGCTCGCCTGGGTAGTGGAATTGACGTTGAGAATTCAACCCCGGATCGGAGATTTGATAATTGATGCATTGCCGACTTCATCATGATTATGTAATTGATGTGATTGGGTGGGTCCGCAAGGCTGCAGCAACCGCTGAAAAGTAGGGAAGAAGGCTACATCTGGATTCACTGTACAAGTGATATTGCTTTGGTTTACTTACTTTAGATCTTCGGTATCAAATCCTCTCTCTACTGTACAATATTCTCGAATGAACTCAGCACACGAGGATTTCATTCAATACCGACTTCCTGTACCTTCTTTAATTACGCTGACACAAAACTCTCACTTTTCTATTGATTGTAATTCTCATAAACTTCACTTAAGCGTTTGCGAAGCAATTCGATAAAGCTCTTTGAACATCTAACTCTCACATAAATTTAGGTTAGACCACATAATTCGAGACTCTCTCTATAAAGACGGGTATCTCTGCGAAATAAATCCCAAGAATCTGCAAAGATTTTCTTGACTTTCTAGCCTCCGCCATCCAGTAATAGGTCACCATGAACGGGTCTGCTAATGGGCATAACACGACTACCCACGAGGTATCAGCTTCTCATGCCAATGGAAACACGGCATTATTGTCACAAATTCACGAAGCCTTGAAGCTTGTCCATGCTCCGTATTCGTCGAACCAGTCTCGCCAACAAGCCTCGAGTTTCCTAGAGAATATCAAGGCCGAAGACGAAGCTCCTTATCATGGATTTACTCTAGCATCCGATAAATCGCAAGAACCAGTCGTACGTCACTATGCACTTTCTCTTTTAGAGCATGCGATAAAACATAAATGGGCAGCATATTCGGAAGGGCAAGCAAGTGCGCTGCGACAATGGGTCATTCAACTCGCGGAGAATTTGGCTCAAGAGGACCCCTCATATCTGCGAAACAAGACAGCACAACTTTGGGTAGAGATTGCGAAGAGGAGCTGGGGATCAGAGTGGATTGATATGGATAAGCTTCTCGTGGGTCTATGGGAGCTTCCAGGTACTGTGGTTTATAAGGAATTTGTTCTGTTTGTTCTCGAAACCCTCTCCGATGAGGTCTTCAACGGTGAAGACGCTGTCACGGTTTTGCGCGAGGGTGCTCTGAGCAAAGCTTGTGTGGAAATCTTCACACCTGCGATTGTACTATCAGAAGCATTCCCAAATCGACAGCTAGGTACCGTTTTGAGACATGGAGATGAAGGTTGGCTTGTAAGAATTGGTGGATTGCTAGGCCAGTGCCTTCAACTGGACATTTCGAGTCCTCAGTATCAGAGCTGTGCAGTGAAGATACTGGCTGTTTATAGATCCGTGGTACCCTGGACCGTACCAAAAGCCATCTCCAGTGCTCAATGCGTGCAATATATGTGCAAATGTCTCGCTGCGCCTAGTACACCCGTGCAACTGGTAAGTTTAAAACAGTACCTGTGAAACTAGCTTTTAGAACTGATATCCTTTGCAGGCGTCTGTTCAAGCTCTATTTGCACTTTACACTCGTGTGCATTTTTCCGATGAAGAATTCTTAGAGCTTGTGTGCCCGATGTATACCAGCGAAGTGGTTGGTCTACTACGAAATCTATTCCAATGGTCTGTGGTAGACGCAAATGATATTGACGATGAAAAGTATTTATTTGCTAAAAAGTTTTCTGAGGTTTGACACACTTTTGACAACCAACCCGTTCATACTGACCTCATGTAGATGATGTCAAATCTCGGAGTCTTCATAGAATCCAAAATTTCAGCTATACCCGAATCTTGCGATCTTTCTAACCTCCTGAATCTTTTTCTTGCTATTGCTCAAAGTCAAAGCCTTGTCGTTTCGATACCCATTATTCTTACCTGGACAAAATTACTTCGCTCGCCAATTATTGGGGGATCTTCTTTTATAACACCTTTAATTGCACCCCTTCTAGAACTTTCTAGTTCACGCCTTATTCGATATGAGAACATGCCAGACGACTGCGAAGATCCGGAATTCTTATTTCTACAGGAAGATATCGATACGCAGCCAGAGAGACACGCATTCCTTGGGAATTATCGACGATATTGCTCTCAAATCATAGAACTTGTCGTTCGACAAAAGCAATCAGAGGCCATCTATCATATTTTAAGTCAAGTGGATAACTCTTTGCAGCACCTTTATGATGGATGCCCCCCATTTTCTGGTAGCTTGCCCCTCCCCCTCTCACCCCCCAATTTCAAATCGCAATTGATTGACCCAATCTTAGTGGAAAACTATTCCAAGACCTCAATCGCAGTATTACGAGTTGATAAGAATTTTACCGTAGTAGAAGCAGCACTCAAGGGATATATGAAATGGAGAGCAGGCCATGGCTCTGACCCTCAACGAGATGTAATTACACACACAGCAAGATTGGCACATCCAGCTGACTATCCACAGGAACAAGAGCGCACAAGTATAGAAGACAATCTAGAAACTTGGTGTCAACGATTGCTGGAGCTCAAGTTTGAGGTTTGTTGAAGTCACACTTTTCTTAGTCTCGACTAACCTCGCCACTAGGATCCAATCATCCAAAAGAGAATTATACAACTTGCCGTGGCCTTTTCAACCACCGCTTTAGACAAGAAAGTGGGCTTCATGCTAAAAGTGCTAGAACACATTTTGATGACACAACCCATGGAGTATCCAAACGCCTCAGCTTATACGGAAGCTGTGAAAGAGCTACAAGCAGAGTCTGCTTATGAATTGCAACGACTAGCTGGGAAAATGCCTGATCAACTATTAGTAAGTCTCTTTAAAATCATTAAGATATGTTTACTGATTCAAGCCCGCAGGATGTCTATGATCAACTCCAAGCAAAGGTCGATGAAATTATTTCCACCAGAAATCTTGATAAGAAACGTCAGACATCTTATCAAACTTTCTTATTCACAATCATGTATGTTGTTCCACACAACTAAACCTGAGATATCGTACTAATTTTGGCAGCCATCGTAACTCCAAAATCGACCCAGAAGTTCGTTTACAAAAGCTGCAAGGATTTTTAACACCTGTCCAGGCAAGCTGGCAAGATACAGAAATGAATCATGCAGTCGAAGGGTTCTCTGGTTTCTGTAACCTACTAGGGTTGAACCGCGTAAGAGACTTTCTTGTCACAAGGCGAGTTCATGAGATACAGGATTGGTCCACTTTTCAGCTTGACTCAGAAGCCCAATCGATACAGAAGGATATGGAAGAAAGACTAAAGGTATATCCGATACTGTCGAGCGCATGAGACTATTGCTAAGCTAAGTACAGGCACTACCATTGAGAACTACAAAATCATTCCTAGGCTGCTCGACCGAGAAGCTTGAGAAAGAAGACCCTGCGTACAAGGTTTCCTGCAGCTTATGGCGAGATGCATTGCCAATTATATTGCCAACCCTTCTAAGATACTTAAGGTAAGAGTGGAACTGCTTATTTTCGGATCTTCTTCCTAATTTTTATAGTCATGCACATGCATTTCATAATCCTGCAAATTGGAATGAACTGCCCTCAGAGATGGCACCAATTGTTAGTCGAATTTTAACAGACCGCTTCTGGCAATCTGGAATTTCGGTCGGAAGTAAAGATGACTTCTATGCTAGAGTTACTGGTACCAAATCTACCATGGAAGGTCTTGCATCGTCTATACGAGGCTCGATTCGTACTGTTAGAGAGTCTTGTTACTCGATACTTTATTCTATGAGTCGTTTGGATGTTGATTTCTATGGCTTTAGCGAGCTTCCTGGACCGCTCGCAAATGCTCTATTCGCAGATGCCCATTGCTTGTCTTCACATCAACTTATTGCTTTGTTGAATGTTGTGCGACTCATGGTGGATGATTGCCCAGTCGAAGTTCGATCTCATTTCGTACCTCCTATATTGGCTTCCTGCTTCGCTCAGATGGATGCTAAATGTAGTTCCGAGTGGGAGAGATTATCTCATAAGGAAGTGGTTCCTGCAGATGGAGACACTTTGACTGAGGAGATGAAGGAGGAGAGCATCTTGCGACAGCTAACACATACATCTGTCATGATGATTGCTGGATTCCTTGATCCAGCACGACCAAGTAAATTACCCATGGCCTTTACATACGTTACTAAGACTAACCCTTTGCTAGATATTGGAAGCACACCCGCACCGAGGTCAGCCAAAGAAGCTTCAACATTCATTCAAAATCAAGCGAATTCATATCCAAGCATGAGAAAGTTTTGCTTAACATCACAAGCTATCCTAGAATCTCTTCTACTTTTCTTAACGCACGCCATTCGCATGAGAGATACCCGTTGCTGCGGGGTTGTCCTCCGTGTATTCCGATCCATTGTTCCCGAGTTTTCCTCGGGCAATGATTCTTCTCTCGCTTCATCAATCAGAGAATTCATCAGCACCGAAGTACTAAAAGCTGCCATTTCGTCACTGAATGAACCTTATTTCGTAGAACTACAAAAAGATCTCGCTTCTCTCATCGCATCTATTCTGGCTCACTATGCACCCGTTACAGACACCCCCAAGCAAATCCTCCTCAGTTTACCTGGCATTCAAGAAAAAGCAGTAAATAAATGTATCGAGGCTTTAACAGTGCATGGTGTTCAACAGAGAACCCAGCGGGCGTTGATATTGGATCTGTTGAAGGATTTGAAGGGTATCAGTATTAGTGAACAGGGGAGGATCTCGAAGAGTGCAAGTGTAGTGAGGAAGGAGAGGAGTAAAATGCAAGAGGCTTTTATGAGGGGACCAGTTGAGGATAATAGGAAGATTAAGAGTGAGATTGATGATTTGGAGGGGGTGGCGGGACTTTTTGATAATTAGATGATTGGTGAGGGGGGAGAGGATGGATGGGCGGAAAAGAAAAGGAAAGGAAGGAAAGGGAAGGGAATGGGAGGGAAGGGGGGTCGGAGAGAAGAGAGGAAATAATGATAGATGGAATGGAAAGGGAAGGAATGGGAGAATGGAGATGTGCCAAGAATATACAAGTTACAAAAGATGAATTAGTAAACTGCGTCGTGGATAGGGGTTAAGGTTGGGATTAGAGCGCGCTGGTTCGTTAATAGATTTGGTGGATGGGTTGTTAGGCACAGCTATAACTACAGCTATGATACATATCTACCTACCTATCCATTTATCTACATAGTACTTTGTGTAAATGGATAGGTAGATAGATGGAAAGCATACTGAGTATTCATCTATCTAGGAACTCGCAGTGTGTATGTTTCGAAATAGCACATTGATATTTGTTTATTCATCTATCTCTGTATCTCTGTATCTATTCAGATTCTAGATTCTATATACAGCGTATTGGTATTATAGCGATGTCGTTTGTCTATTCGTCTGTTCACCTGTCCGTCTGTTCTTCTGTCCACGAGCTTCGTGAGCCTTTTAGAATTTGAATTTTGAATTTTGAATTTTGAATTTTGAATTTTGAATTTTGAGTTTTGAATATTCAATGAGCATGCGTGCGTACATACTTGCATGTATGTATGCATGCATGATGTATGGATAATCTTCCCCTAAGGGATCGGGTCCTATTGTTAATGGGGGGGGGGGATGTTAGCTGGATGGCGAGATTGTGGATTGCATGTATGTATGTATGTATGTATGTATGTATGTATAGAAAGCTGAAAGTGAAGTAAGAGATAAAAAGTCCCTGGGTTTTACTTAACGCCGTGGTCGGAGATTATATCGTCTCGTATCGTATGGAGATGGACGATGGGCTTGGACGATGTATAGTAGTAGTAGTAGTAGTGGTAGTAGTAGTAGTACAGGTACAACAGTAGATAGATGCAAGTGTTCGGATTTAAGACAGGGGGGTTTTAGTGGTTGTGATTGTGATTGGAAGGTAGAGGAGAAGGTTGGGGGGACTTTGATGGAGAGAGGGAGAGGGATGGATGAATTGGGGAATGTTTGCGAATGAGTAGATGGATGGATGAGGATGATGAGGTGGGATGGGATGGGATGGGATGGGATGGGATGGGATGGGTTAGGTGATTGGTTTAGAGATGGAGATGGGGATGGGGATTGACGGGAAGTGGGTAGATGGGTGGTTCTGTTACCTGTAGGAATGGTAGTTTGGATCTCGCATATGCAGTGTGGTACATACAGCACAGGATGTAGCAGTAGCTATGCGCAAATGTGCAGGAATAGAATCGAATGGGATGGATGCGACGGCATGCAAGTGGTGCAGAAAAGGAATTTGATTGTGGGTCAAGAAATGGGAATGTCATGGTGTGGATGATTTTGGATCGATCTGTGATTGATGACACCTTGGATGCGTCAATAATGTATGTATGATGTGGTAGGTATCCGGGTACTGGGGTCCTGTTATACCTTGCTCTTCTTCAGAGGGAACGGGACGAAGGGGGCGGGGGATGGAGATGGAGAGGGCGTTGAGATTGGGTGAAACGAGACGAGACGAGACACATTGAATCGGATTGAGGTAGGGAGGAACGAGGAGGTGAGTCCACTGGTGAGAAAGAGATGGGGCATGCCGGGGGAGAATGTGCGTATGCTCAATTGACAGATCTGGCAAACGATCTAAGGCGAAGACGACCCTTGGCCAATTCGTCCGACAGTTCGCCAATCTTCCAAGGACTTGATACATGCATGCAAAGCAGTCCCAATAAGGTTATTGGTAAGCATGCCTTTGGACTAGGTTACCGTTTTAAGAATTTTTGGGCAGATCGAGTGCATATACATCTGTGCATAGAAAGGACGAGGGGGAGGAGCTGAAATTGGCGTTTCCATGCCAGAAGCTGATGATAGTCCCCTGACCTGACGACATGCATTGTCGTGTAGAGCTTCTAGAGAATTCTCTTGCCGTCAAAAGAATAAGAAATATGCCCTACTAGTAGCATATATCGTCTAATTGAATCAGCCGTTAGCATAAAATGTCTTAAATATCAAACAAAGCAAATTCCAAACCCATGGTTTAGCAGTGGGGCAAGCCATCATCCATCCTATCCATCTTAGATTCCATCATCGGCATCAGCAACCCATCGATCGATTCGAGGCTGCTACCTCACGCCTCATCCTCTCAAGACGATTCCGGAGGCCCGGAGAGTTGAGGTCTCAGGGTTCGTCTACATTCGCCAAAAATGGTCCAGTGAGATCTTGTTTGCACAAATGAATTGGGAAATATTAGGCGTTAGCCTGAAACCCCAGTCGTTCTGTATATTTGATCCTTGAGGGGGATGTTGCGCTTGGGTCGCGTTCTGGTGGGGTAGGTGGATGGGTTTTGGGAAGATGTACGTAGACCTCGAGAAACCTGGGAAGCATAGTTTGATTTGATTTGATAGATGCAGGTGGATCTGGAAGTTGTGTGCTTTTTTGAAGAGGCAAAGAGATGGAGAAGAGCTTGAGGAAATTGTGGTTGTGAAGAATGGGATTGGCGGATGCGTGGATTTCATTTGGAAATATAGCTGCAGCAACCTGTCAGGAAATGTATCGATCGAAAGAACCCTTGTTAGTGAAGAGACTTGGGCTTGATCTTGGGGAATCGGGATTGAAGGGGAGATGGAAAGAGGTTCCGGGATGGAGCAGTGAATGGCAACCTTAAGGTAGAGCGGCTCGGGATCTTGCAGAACGGGAAATCTCAATGGGAATCTGAGATTGGAGATTGAAGGCGGCGTGGTGTAGCATGGCATGGCGTGGCATGGCAGGATGGATTAGGTTTGAAGGTGGTGTTGCCGCATACGAAGTAGATTTGCTTGATCTGATGTCGCGAAGAGCGGAAATGAATGTTGGAATGCGTTTGCCGACGTTGGTGTGTACCCAGGGTACTTTGTAAGCGGGTTGTGGTCAAATTGGAGCAAAAATCGAGGTCGATCTATGCATTTCACGAATGTAACGGTAACCTCTTTATTAGTGGACTTGGATTCAATGCCGATGACTTGGAATGACTTGCGGTAGATGCCGTTATTACGGGACACCGTTATTCCACTTATCGTTCGATGACAAGCCATTGAATGTCTGACTGCGAATGAAGGACGCATTTCTGCATACTATGTGTGTTGCAATAGATGAAAGTTGCCAAAGGCACGCTGTCGATCTCTCGCGGCAGTATGACCTGATCTACTTCATCTGTCGAGAGACCCATGTCGGAGGTCCAATCATGACCCATACAGCAAGCATCTTAGTTGCACGCACATCGTACATCGCACATCGTACATAGCTGCACCTAGCTGCACACATCTCAGCACCATGCATTCCCATGCATCTAGCCCAAGAACCACCACCGCGACCACAACAAACAGTGACAGTCTTGATGGCCGATCTTTCTCGTATTGTTCGCGTAAGTGTTCTTCTAGCGGGAGACTCCCCGGATAATGAGTGCATGTATAATATATGCGTATACGTATCCTCGCACATGTATATGTATGTGTCTCTACCTATGCACACGTAACATTTGAACCTTCACATCGCACGGCTAGAGAGGTGACATGCTTTGAGAATCCAACAGTGAGACTGTCTTTGACCGTTGACCGTCGCACGATTAGATAGTCCTTTGGCACTTTGCTTCATAATCCGCCCAAGGAATCATAGCACTGATAGCAAGTCGTTTTACCGTTTTAACCAAACTACCCGCTTGCCCCACTGCCCCTTTACCAAACAACATTATGAACGGTTTGTACGCAGTGCCATGGCAGAATTGTGAGGAATCTAGGTCGGATCTAGTCGGATATCTTAATTGAACCGAGTATTTCGCATTTCGTTGATAATCATAATCCAGACTCTCCCTACAATTTCCTTATTCTCCGGCGACGGCAATCCCCTTGGCAGAAAAGAAAGGTCCTATCTACTTAGCAGGTTAGCATAGCTGCCGGCTCGAACCGGTAGGTAATTTATCCAATCTCATTCGAGGGTGGTGGTCGAACGAATGGTTGCTTGTTATCATTGCATTGGTAAAGCGTTTCTAAATCTTTTAGACCCGTTGCCCTTTTCAGGTAATCCATTTCCATTTTCATTTTCATCTTCTCCAACCATACATTCAGCTGAGAGTTTTGCCAGCTACTCCCCTCCACGCTGTCAACAAACACATCCTGCTCTGCTCTGCAGTATAAAACGTTCGGCTTTCCATCTTCCTGCCAGTCCCCTGCCATTCAAAACATAAAAAGAAGTGCCCCCAAAAGAGGGGTTAGGGGTGGTATTGATCGCTCAGAGGTCTATCTTCCAGGGGAGACCCTTGACTAGAGGATAGAGTTTGCATCAAATGTCCCTTGACATCGGCGACCAGCTGCACGATTGATTCAACTGGTAAGGAGGGAAAAAAGTGGTGGTGCTTGAATGCTTGCTTGTATGCTTGCCTGCTTGCCTGCTTGCCTGCTTGCCTTTCAATGCTTTTTCCCCTCCGCCCCAGTTTTCCTTGATCATCGTCTTTCGATCCTCGAAACAATCTACCGGTAAATCTAGATAGTTTTGTTTTAAATGCCACTTGCTGCTTGCTACTTACTACTCGCTCTCGCTACCAACACTCAAACCCGCTAACTAGTAACCGTCTAGGTAGTTACAATTTACACCCCCAATACCTGGTGTACCATCAGTGGCTATCTTTCAACGACTCCAACGCCTTGAACTTATTAAACATCTAAACATCCTAGACTGACAGATGTCAATACGTCTTGTTTCTTTTTCCATCTAAATCATATATTTCAATCCTTTTTCTCCGCTGCTACCGGTATCTCTATATTCCACCATCAAGTCAGTTTGACTATCCCTTCTGTTTTACATGCTTATTCCTAGCACGCACTTTTATTCTTCGCCAACTTCGTACTCAAACTTGTGACCGAGGTATAATCGGAGGAATAAAGCTTGTTCTAGCTTGTCTCATCGGAGCTGTTACCGAGTTGTAACTTCGTGTATGAGTTTCACATCTAAAGCACAGCCATTTGTCAATATCGCATGGGTTTTAGAGCCTCGTCCCATATATTGTTTACTGTATATTCACATCAACTTGTTCATTTCTTCGAATTTCCTCTTTTCGAAACTTTGACAGAGAAATTGGATGATCGATTGTGAACCGGAAGGAATAAAAGTATTCAATTAAACCTATTGTCATATCAAGGGTTCATCTTGTCAAAGGATAGACGAAAAAGTCAAGGTATATCAAGATGGTATACTGTGGCAAGCCTTCACGGGGCTGCCAGATGTGCAGAACTCGAAGGATAAAGGTGTGGTCTTTACGTTGTCTATCAAAGAGAACTTTTGGTTTGCTAATATCATCCTCATAGTGTGATGAAACCAAACCTACTTGCAACCAGTGTCAGAAATCAAGACGACAATGTCCAGGATACAAGGATGACTTCGATCTTGTCTTCCGTAATGAGACAAAAGCTACAGAAAGACGAGCACGACGATCATTAAAGAACAAGAGGGGCAGCAATAACAATACCCAGATCGGACCGGTAAATAGAAGTGATGCAAGTCGCAAGTTTTCAATTATGTCTAACTCAAGTTCCTCCGATGCCGAGTTGATGTATTCAACGACTGGAATGGATCTGGCCAAGATTGAACCCGACGGCAATGATGCTTCATCCTCAGATGCCCTAGGATTACAAGTGGCCTTCGCCAGCCCTATCGAGCAACAGGCACCATGTTATTTCATGTCAAATTTCGTCATTATACCACAAAGCGGACAAGCACGAGGCTCGTTTGACTGGGTATTGCCATTAATCAAGACGGAAGCTTCTGACTCGGCGTTGTCACTTTCCTTCCAAGCTGTGGCTATGGCTTCTTTAGCAAACAGACCAAATGCAAGAGGAAGCAATTTAATGCATTTAGCTATTGAGAATTACGCCAAGGCCTTGAAGGTTGTTAATTTGGCGCTACAAAATTCAGTACAACAAAAAGCCGATCAGACGTTAGCTTCGATTATATTACTGGGATTCTTCGAAACCATCACTCAAGAGAAAGCGAGTATCACGGCTTGGGGATCGCATATCGATGGAGCTGTACAAATAGTGAAGATGAGAGGCAAAAAACAGTTAAGGACGAAAGTCGGTGTTGCTTTATTTCAAACTGTTCGCGGACAAATGGTACGCTAGTTGCCCCTCTTCTTAATGGCTTTGATACTAATATGCACTTAGCTTGTCAACTGTCTATCTTCATCCAAAACCCCCATGCTAGGCGCCGACTGGTGGTGCGCTGATGCTCAGAAAGATGAAGGGGCTGCCTTTGTGAACAGATTAAACCTTCAAGTAGCCGAACTGCGTGGTGATCTGAACAGAATTCTAATGTCACATCCCCGGTCACCGGAGACTACCGAATTGGTGAATGAGATTATGCATCGTGCTCTAGAACTAGAGCAAGAGTATCAAAGATGGGAAGAAACGCAAACAAAACAAACGGTAGCATGGGTAGATAATATTCCTGGGGGTGATATTACAAAAGCCGATGTATGTCCTGGACGAGTTGACCTTTACGCCGATGTGTTTGTCTGCTCATCATGGAATTTCTCCCGCGTATCAAGGATATTCATCGCTGCAATAATCATCCGTTGTGCAGCATGGACATGCTATCCCGTCGACTACCGAACCACGCCGGAGTACGCGCAAATGTCGAGGTTGGGTCAGGAAATGATTTCTGATATTATTGCTTCTGTTCCTTTTATGTTTGGGTGGCATTTAGATGCCGAGGGAAGATTGAAACCGGGAGATCCGATGAGTGGCAACGATGCTACTGGTGTTAAGGCATTGGGAGGGGTTTATACAATCTGGCCGCTGTTATCAGTTAGCTGTAGTGATTTTACGACGGATTCGCAGAGATTGTGGGTTAAGGGGCGATTCAAATTCATTTCGGAAGTCATGGGCTTAAATCAGGCGAAGGTTGTTAGTTGTGTAAGTTCTTTCTTTCCTCTTACTCTCTCACCCTACCATCTTTCCATTGCGTATGTACCACAGGCATACAAAAATCAATACTAACACACAATAGCTCCAACTCCGTCTTCCATCCATGATCGTCCGTCGCGATAACATGGGCTACGCACCACCGAACGCGACAAACTCTGTTAGACCTCCAGGTAATCCGGCAATTATGCCCACGCTCCCCCCTTCCATTTCGGCACTCAATTTTCAACAACGAGAAGCTATGAAGAGGGAAATGTGGGAAAGGGAACGGAAGGCTGCGATAGAGAAGGCGAGAGAGGAACAGCAGCAGCAGCAGCAACAACAAAAACAAGAACAAGAACAACAACATTTGGGGAGAGGCGTGCTGGAGACTAGTAGTGGAAATGTAGGGGGAGTGGGGTTAAATGGGATAGGAGCAATGAATGGAAATGGGTTGAGTAGTAGTGTCATGCTTCAATATCAACAGAGTAAATATGGGTTGGGCTTGAATGGGAATGGGGCCGGAAATTCAAATGCGATGCAGAAAACAGGAGATTTGGGTTGGAAAATTAGTAATGAGCAGGGAAAGAAATACGCGTGGTTGGAGGGATTGGGATGGTGGGAGACGACGGTTTGATGGGAGGATTTGGGTAGAGCGAGGCTTTGAATAGGGGTGGTTTTTTTTGGAGGTGCTTGGTACTATGTTTTGTAATGGAGCTGGGGTGGGAATGGGAATGGGATGGTTTTGGAATGGGATGGGATGGAAGGGTATGGAGCGTACTGGTTGGTTGAGTTTGGATTTGAATTTTGGTCACGGAAAGGAAAGGAAAGGAGAGGCAAGGAGAGGCAAGGAAGGGAATGGAAAGGAATGGTCCTCGGGAAAGGCGTATACTGTTGTTCACTCTTGTACATCTTGTACATCTCTGTCTATAACTCTACATCTACAAGTCAGCCCGCAAGAAGAAGAAAAAACTCGGGGTGGGATGGGTGTGTTTTGGTGTTTATGGTGTTAGCATAGGGTAGGGAAGGGCTTGGATTTGTTATATATATATAGGTAAAATGCATATACAGTATCTTATCTTATATTATATAGATACTCGAGAGGAAGGAAGGAAGGGGGTGTTGTGAATAAAGGATTATAATCATCGCAAATAAAATCAAGAAATCTTATTCCTTTCTACTCCGCATCGTGACATGTATAGTTTATGGCAAGGAGAGATGAGATGTCGAGGTGTTGTACTGTACTTTCTCTTGGAGATGGGATAGAATGGAACCCGAACATGTTTTGTGAAAGGGAGATCTAGAGAGAGAGAGAGAGAAGAAAGGAGGGAGGCAAGGAAGGAAGGAAGGAGATACGGGGGTGAATAGGTAGGTAGGTATTTAGGCAAGAAAAGAAAAGAACAGAAAAGAAGTGTGTTTTGATATTGGGAGATTTATTTGATGTATATTCTGTAGGAGTAGTAGTGGGAGGAAGAGGAGGAGTATTAATGGATTAGGTTAAGGTTTAAGCAAGTGTAGTATTCAGACCACATCAGAATGGTGCATTGCTTGGATATCGATCGGTATCAGAGTAGGTAGATGTGTATATGAGGCCAATTTAAAGAAGATTATGAAATAACCATATTTATTAGAGGGTTTAAAAGTTGGCAAGCTTTTCTTTGGTCATCTGATTAGAAATAGAATTTCTCAAAACGCTGTGAATGATCAATCTAGTTGGAATGTTACGAATGATCTCGTGTTGAAGAAGCATTATCCTTTAATTCTGTGTATCTACTTCTCAACTTTTACGTGAAGAAACGAGGAGGATGCGGGATTCTGATTTGAGAATGAAAATGTAATTGGTATAGCTTTGCTATATATCTAGTATCATAAGCCTTTCGTGAAGAAGGTTCATGAATTTGAGTTTAAGATGACCTAGTAAATACTCGTACGTGTGTCGTCGTAAAACCAGTAATCGTGGGCCGATGAAGAGAGCTAGAGATGAAATAAAATAAAGTACCAGATGAAAATCTCAATGAAAATGAAAATATCTGATCAACGCCCATCTGTTCCCTAAATCCAACTTTTGCGCAATCACAAGTGATGGTGTTCTGGAACTCTAGATGACCTCCTCTTTCAATCCAGCCTGGCAACCAGAGTTGGAAGATGAATGAGTACTGTAGAATGAGTACTGTAAATCTGTAATATAAAAATATCGATGAATGCCCCATCCATCGATCCTTTCCCAAGATTCCATGCTCTGCGCAACCGAAAATACTAGCGACTGTGTTGATTTCACCACAGAGGATATTCTCTGGTCTGGTTGAAAGGGAACTTGGTAACGAGAAACTTGAGAACGAGAACAGTAATACAAAATGTGAAGAAATAGATTTGGGTCTTAGCGAGATTTGCGCAGAAGAACGTTTTAGTTTATCTGCTGGATGAGGAGCGCGAATATCTGAAGGGCGAAATGGAAAAATTAGTTATTTTCTGAGAGCATGTTGTTTGGAAGGAAGACGGGAACAGCAAGAGGAGAACTGGAAACATAATTTCCATAATCCTTCCATACACTCTTCCCTCATTCTCTTGGCGCATTCAAAGCAGAGGCCAAACTTACGGTTTCCTAGATTCCACTTTCTCACCATTTCCATTCTCCTTGGGACTATTCCATCCCAATCTTGATCGATACGCAGGCCATTCACTTAAATTCCAAGCCTTGACCAAGAAGCCTTGGGTTCTGTCCACATAATTTTCATTCTTCAACTCTTTAACTCCGACTTTGACGCCATCTTTGGTGAACGAAACATTCTTGGAGGCCATTTTGTCCGAGGCAGATTTCGACACTTGTTGCGTGACGAGGTAGACCTGGTAGCCGACGAATGCGAATGCGGCGAGGATGACGAGGAAGATGACGAGAGGGAGAAGCTTGCTGTTGGTTGGGAGCATGGTTAGCTATTGTTTTGGGGGGGTTTGACGCTCTACATGTTTTATTTTTGGATTGTCTTGTTTCTTGAAGATAGAGAATAGAGAGGAGCAGGTAAGGAGAAGAGTGGCTGGTATATGTGACAAAGCTCCCAAGCTCGTACAAGAGACAAAGAAATAACTGGCAACAGCTGGACATACCTTAAAGCAGAGCGGGGTGGTGGAGGGGGCTTTGATGAAGATCCCCAGGCCATTGTTTTTTTATTTGAAGAGGATAAGATGGATTTATTATTATTATGGGTATACAATGAACAAACCTTTGTGTTTGTCTTTCAAATGGAGAATGTAGATTCGAACCACAAAATAGGATGTTGGAGAAGTATATGTATGTGCCGGTAGATGATAAGTCTCAGATTGGAGGGCTGGAGGTTGTGTTATTATTAATTTAGGATGTTTATCCTGGTAAAACGCAATCTAGAGAGGGATTTTGGGGATTTTAGGGATTTTAGGGATTCTCTAATTAGAGATTTAGAGATTGCGCAGTCAGCACAGCCCGAACAGTCACTCTCCACCCACGGTAAGGCTATGTATGTACTCTGTAAGGCTTTGCAAGGCTGTGCTTGTGCCTTGTGCTATGCATGTCTGCATGTTTATAAAAATACATAGCACGTGATGCTGCGGGACAGGATAATTTGGGCGAGGGCACTTTTGGTGGGCCACCAGGTCTGGGTGAGATGTTGGTCGGTTCACCAGGTCGGTGGGCGTGAATGATGAAAGCCGAAAGGCCAGGATTCCTTTCAGAGAGCGAGTGCTGTGGAATCTCAACCAAATTCACATTAATCCATTTCCCATACAAACTTCAACTCAATTCAATTCAGTGTCATGAATGAATTGATTATAATCTTCGAATCCTCTCTTATTGTCTGAATCTACCCCTTGACTTTGGGACAATCTGTTCGGATCTCATCCGCCTAGGAAGTGCCTTCTTAGCAACGTGTTCCTTGAGACTATCAACTATCGTAGATCTATCCAAGAATTCTAAGCTTGGGTATTGACTTGACACTTTCCATACTCGACCTACCCCTCGAACAGGACAACATCAAGCTTCCAAGGGCGACCACCAATTTTCTTGCGCCACTACACCCACATTTTAAATCTCGGAATCGCTGCCCCAGAGAATTAAAACAATAGCAAATATGGCGGCACCACAAGATGGGTATCCAGGCCAAGCTTATCCCCCTCAAGACCCATACGCACAGCAAAGTCCCGCGCAACCCGGCTATGAACAACCGGTAACTTCTCCTACACAACAAGCTGGACCACCAGGAGCAGATGCCGGAAAGAAGAAGAAGAGGGGTTATGCGACACAAGCTTATGATTTTGGTCAAGGTGCAAATTCAGCATTAGGAGGACAAACACATGGCGGTGCTCAATTTCAACCCGCACAAGCACCTGCTGCATATGGCGGATATCAAGCTCAACCAGATCCTGCTGCTGCATATGGAGCTCCACAAGCCGGCATGGTTGGCGCTCCTCAAGGCGGTTTCTCTCAACCGCAATATGGCGGCGGTGTGGGAGGTTATCAACCTCCTGATGCTGGATATCCTGGTCCAGGCACACCTGTCACTCCTGGTGTAGCGGGAATTACTCAAGGAATGGGGCAGATGGGAATGGGTGGACCGCAACAACCTATTGCGGCTCAAGCTCGTCCTGGTGGTGCTCCAGCCCAGGTTGCTTTGAATCAGCTTTATCCTACAGACCTCACCAACCAACCTTTCAATGTCGCAGAGCTGGATTTACCCCCTCCTCCAATTGTTTTGCCTGCAAATGTAAGTTTGAATGTCTATTTTATGGAATCCTATGCTAATGCTTAAATAGTCAAGTGTTACCCCTTCCCCGAATGCGAACTGCCCACCAAAATATGTTAGATCCACTTTGAATGCGGTTCCTACGACCAATTCTCTCCTCAAGAAATCGAAACTTCCTTTCGCATTAGTTATACAGCCATATACTTCATTACACGATGTTGACGATCCAGTACCAGTTGTTCAAGACCAAGTCATTTCACGTTGTAGAAGATGTCGTTCATACATCAACCCATATGTTTCATTCCTCGACCATGGCCACAGATGGAGGTGTAATATGTGTAACCTCACAAACGATGTTCCACAAGCTTTCGATTGGGATGCAGCTGCACAACAAAGTGTTGACCGATGGCAACGACCGGAGCTGAACCACGCAGTTGTGGAATTTGTCGCACCACAAGAATATATGGTTAGACCTCCACAACCACTTGTCTATCTCTTCTTGTTCGATGTCAGTTTTGCTTCTGTATCTTGTGGCTTGTTGGCTACTAGTGCCAGAACTATTCTCGACAGTCTCAACAGGATACCAAATGCGGATCGAAGAACAAGAGTTGGATTCATGGCTGTAGACTCCAGCTTACACTACTTCCAAGTCCCAAAAGATACGGAAGAGAATGGAGAGACAAATATGCTTGTTGTTAGTGATCTGGAGGAGCCTTTCCTTCCAGTTCCTCAAGAGCTATTGGTACCATTGTCTGAGTGCAGATTGAATGTAGAGAAATTCCTCATGACTCTTCCTCAAATGTTCCAGACCAACACAAACAATGGATCATGTATGGGTTCAGCTCTCCGTGCTGGTCACAAACTTATCTCTCCTCTTGGTGGAAAGATTGTTGTAATCACTGCTTCGTTACCCAATGTTGGATTTGGCAAATTAGAGATGCGTGAGGATAAAAAGTTACTGGGAACCTCAAAGGAGAGTGGTCTATTGCAAACAGCCAACAGTTTCTACAAGAGTTTTGCAGTCGAATGTTCAAAGAATCAAGTTTCCATCGATATGTTCTTATTCTCATCACAATATCAGGATGTTGCTTCTCTCAGCAACCTTCCAAGATATACTGGTGGACAAACCTATTTCTACCCTGGGTGGAATGCTGGAAGAAGCGAAGACGCTATCAAATTCGCTACCGAGTTCAGTGATTATCTATCTGCTGAGATTGGTCTTGAGGCAGTGTTACGTGTTCGTGCTACTACTGGTCTCCGAATGAGCACTTTCTACGGTAACTTCTTCAACCGAAGTTCGGATCTCTGTGCCTTCCCAGCCTTCCCTCGCGATCAAAGCTATGTTGTCGAAGTTGCTATCGATGAGTCCCTCACCAAGAACTTTGTTTGCATGCAAACGGCCGTCTTGCACACTACAAGTAACGGAGAACGTCGTATTAGGGTTATGACTTTGTCGTTGCCTACAACAACTAACCTTCAAGATGTTTATGCTTCTGCTGATCAATGCGCAATTACTACTTACTTCAGTCATAAGGCCGTTGAGCGTGCATTGAGTGGTGGACTGGAGCCTGCACGTGAAGCTCTCCAATCTAAATTGATTGAGCTTCTCCAAACATTCAAGAAAGAACTTGCAGGTGGAAATATGGGTGGCGGCGGACTTCAATTCCCTGCTAACCTTCGTGGATTACCAGTTCTATTCCTTGGTCTCATCAAGAATGTTGGACTTCGAAAATCGGCTCAAATTCCTTCGGATCTGAGATCTGCGGCTCTTTGCCAATTATCTACACTTCCTCTTCCACTCTTGATGCAATACATCTATCCACGTCTGTACTCATTACATGATATGCCCGATAATGCTGGTATCCCCGATCCAGAAACAAATCAAATCGTCCTTCCTCCACCAATGAATCTTTCATCGGAACGTCTCGTCCCATTCGGTCTCTATCTCATTGATGACGGCCAAACACAATTCCTTTGGGTCGGACGCGACGCTGTTCCTCAATTGTTAGCTGATGTATTTGATATTTCGGATCGCTCGAAACTAAAGGTTGGGAAAGCGACACTACCGGAATTGGATAATGATTTCAGTGAGAGGGTTAGAAATGTGTTCCAGAAAGCCAGAGATTATAGGAGTAGAGGTGTTGGTAGTATTGTCGTGCCGCATTTGTATGTGGTGAGAGAAGACGGCGAACCGTCTTTGAAATTGTGGGCGCAGACGCTGTTGGTAGAGGATAGGGCGGATCAGGGAATGAGCTTTCAGCAGTGGATGGGAATGATGAGGGAGAAGGTTAGCTCTTAGATTCAGAGTTTGGAGAGTTGGAAATGAGGTGGGAGAGGTGGGGAAATGGAATTCAGGACGGAATGACTGGATGTATGGCTGAATGGGTGGAAAGAGAATGGTGCGAGAAAAAAAAAGGATGATCAAGGAAGGAGGGAGAAAGTAAGAGGATCCGGATGATGTATACATGGATGAATTGATGTGATGATAGATGGAGAGAAAGTCTTAATTTTTTACGTAGAGACTTTTCCTCTCCCTCTCTTTCTTTCTTACTTGCTTGCTTACTTGCCTAAAGTTACCTACCATCTTCTGATTAGGTTCGTGACATGTATAAGTTGGGTTGAGACTTGGGATCGATTTTTTTTGGGTCGATCAAATGATTCATTGCAATTCTTTTAAATCAAAAATGAGAAAGAATTTTTACATTACTCGTGGTTTTTTGTTATTTTTTTTTAATAAAAAAAATGCACGTTTGCTCTTTGTGTGTGGATTTCGATGTGTAGATTTCGATTCTGCAGTTCTAATGATGATTATGATCTCTTTTCTTTTCATTCCTCTCATGTTTTTCTTCCATTTATCTATCTATGCTTGCATGCATGTGTGCATACATGTATGCTGTCAGCATGTATGTATGTATTTGTTTCCCATTTTCTTATATTCCCAGCACCCATCCATCCATCCATCCATTCCTCCATCCATGCATGTTCCAATTCAATTTGATATATGAATCAAGTCATCAATCATAAGCAAGCAAATATTAACGCCGTCCATCCATGCTATCAAGGAAAGTATGTCCGGTTCCATCAAAAGATCTTCCTCTCTCCTCTCTTGTAGTACTCCCTTTCCATTCTATCCCAAGCCCCAAATCTAATCATCGAATTCACCCGGTTCCAATCTCCCCTCCTCTCTTTGTTCTCCAAGATTGAATTGTTGAACCCCCTCTACCAAGTCTGGCATCTTGTCTACCGTTCCCTTACTGTTTGATTTTTTCGCCGCGTGTTCACTAATCCTCTGCAACTCGCTTACGAAACTTTCTCCCCACCATGAACTGGTATATTTGAATACATATTTCTCCAATTTCTTGAAATTGATTTCTCTTTGTTCTGGAGACATTGTGACGGCATCATGGATAGCATCTGCAAGTTCTTCCGTATTCCATGGGTTAACAATGAGAGCACCATTGAGGGATTGAGCCGCGCCTGTGAACTCAGAGAGGATCATTACACCGTGACGCTTACGTTGTGTGGCGATGTATTCATAAGAGACGAGATTCATGCCATCACGAGTACTGGATACGAGACAGGCGTCTGAAACGGCGTAGAGAGCGGTGAGTTCATCGAAATTGACAGATTGGTGGAGGAAATGAATGGGCATGAATTCAACAGTACCAAAGCGACCGTTAATGCGACCGACAAGTTCGTTGACGACAGCGCGAAGATTTTGATATTCTTCGACATCTTGACGAGAAGGAACAGCGACTTGGACAAGGACTACCTTGCCAATCCACTCGGGATGTTCTGTGAGGAAGACTTCAAGGGCGTGTAATTTTTGAGGGACACCTTTGATATAATCTAATCTGTCAACTCCAACAATGAGTTTAACACCTTCGAATTTGCGCTCTAATTGAGCAATGCGCTCTTCGACTTTTGGCTTTTTGAGAGTTTCGATGAACTTTTCGGGGTCGATACCGATGGGGAAAGCAGCTACTGTGACATATTTACCACGGAATTCGACACCATTAGGTGTTGTTTGTGTTTCCCTATACGTTGTTAGTTGGAGTTTGTAAAGAGGGGAATTTCTACTTACAAAATTCTAGAGCAACTGCTAAGGAAATGTCTAGCATAATCATATGTGTGGAAACCGATCAAGTCGCAATGAAGGACACTCAACAACAAAGATTCTCTAACCGGTAAGATTCTGTAGATCTCACTGGAAGGGAAAGGTGTATGAAGGAAGAATCCAATCTTGACATTCTTCTTGCTCGTGCCGATTTCATCGCGCAACATCTCTGGAAGAAGCATGAGATGGTAATCGTGGACCCAAATTAAATCACCATCTTGTACATCCTTCGCAATCGTTTTTGCGAACAATCTGTTGACCTCCTTGTATGCCATCCATTGTGACTCGTCGAATGTAATCTCTCCTGGGTGGTAATGGAATAGAGGCCAAAGGATAGAATCTATGAATGCTGTTAGTACCTGCAGATGTGATGGCAAATGTAACCGAGCAGAGTTGGCAGAAAACACATACTAGAGAATCCGTTGTAATGCTTATCGGCCAATTCATCATCGACGAAAACTGGATGGGCACCATGTTCATCCTTCAATCTCTTGACCAAAGGTTTTGCTTCAGCATCTGGCACTTCCAAACCTGGCCATCCATACCACTGAAATGTAGTCGTCTTTGCCAATCCACTCAAGCCCGTTACCAATCCGCCCGAGGAACCAGTGAAATCATATTGGCCATCCTCAGTTCGTTTAATCGTGATGGGTAATCTGTTCGATACTAGAAGCAATCTGCTAGAAGCCTTGGGCTCCTCGCCAGCTACAGAAGGCATGCTGTAGGTATTTTCGTTTTATGGCCGTAGGTCGTTGGTACAACGTGCGGCTGATGGCACAAGTAGAACTAGAACTAGAACTCGAACTAGAACTGGGCTAGGTCAGATGGTTCGGCTCTTAAGATGAGATAGATCTTCTTTGGATTCTCTTGAGATCTTCAGAGGGAGCTGTCAAAGAAGTAGATAATGGGGAGCTATGCAAGCGATACACGGGTGTTTCCGGTAAGGCTAAATGGGTAGTATGAGTTGGATAAATATCGCAAAGGTGTGAGTAGTTTTCTTGTGAGTGGCTTTCTTGTTCGTTGGCAAGCTTGAGCTTGGGGGGGGGTGAATGGTTTCCAATTAGTAGGTAGCTTCAGCAGAAAGAAAAAAAGGACAAAGATGTCTTCACTGGCGATTACATGAACTTTTCCAACGGTGTAAACTTCTTCAAAAGAGATCGAAGAGAAGGGCAGGAGAGAAAAGTATCTTTTAATCTGGGAATGTCAGTCTTATGACAGGTTGGTGAGATCTCTCTGGTTATTTTCTGGCTGTCAGGTATTTTTCGTTCCCCGCCAACAGGACCGTGAACATGGAAGATTCGCAGGTGGGTGGGCATCAACGATCAAATTAACAACAATTACCTCATCGGCGGAGAGTTTTAGGAGGTTTTCCTCCACCCCTTGCTGGAAGTCACCGAGAAAGCATTCGAGCAGGTACTACAGAATTCGAAGTGGGCCCTGGGAGGTGAGGATATACTTCATTTCTTACTTGAAATGTACACGGTGGAGGTATC
The DNA here is from genome assembly GCF_000143535.2 of Botrytis cinerea B05.10. Classification (NCBI taxonomy): domain Eukaryota; kingdom Fungi; phylum Ascomycota; class Leotiomycetes; order Helotiales; family Sclerotiniaceae; genus Botrytis; species Botrytis cinerea. Next base: position 2,987,703 of record NC_037311.1, read on the forward strand.
TACAGAGGGCTGGAATGTGATATGTGTTTGCACGATGTAGACGGGTGCTCTGTCTGCTAGAAATGTGCCCATGTCCATAGAGAGCGATAAGAAGATGATCCTGGTCTGGCCAATTGATCATCAATCAATCAGCATCTACAGTACGACCCCGCAGCGAAGAAGAAAAAAGGCTGACGGAAGAAGACTCGACGTAATCCCACGGAGCCCATTGTCAAGGTGACGGGGAGATGGTAATTCGGATTTGCATTTGGATATATGGAGTCGAGATTTGATGATGCTACCTACGAAATACTGAGCAGCTGCAACAGCAACCTTGCTATTGGTTCACAACGGGAGCAATACCGTCTGCATCAATGAATCAGAGCGGTAGAGGAACAGCAACGTCTAATTGGTTGCTCATCGTGCATGAACAGAGAAAGGTCATCCATCCATGCGAACATCATCTCATATTGATCTCACATTCATGATATCCTGCTCGATAGATATTGAGTATATCTTCATGCATTGCGTGCACCTTCACTCTAGACCTCGCAAGACAGTCTTTACACTCGTCAGCACACATGTACCCCTTGTAAGTTTCCCAAGTAATGGTGATAACGGATCCAAACAAAAGAGTCATCAGACGCAGGGTCGCTTTGCGTGGTTCTTCCCACAACATACTCGCATCCAATACTCTTCCCATGCTTCGAGATATCTTGGACGACTTCCGGGTATATTGGTCGTATCACCTACCGGCATAACTTTGCATTTTCCCATTCCATATCGCAACCATGCCGCAGTGTTGCAGCCGGATAATCAAATCATGAGGCCTTGCGGTTTCGGTACTAGTTAACTGGTGTGCCTAGGCGTACTGCAACCTCATCATGATATCAATCATGGATTGGTGAAAGAAATACCTAAGTATCTTATCTATTTCCGCATTCACTTCTGTACAGCTTCCTCCGATGATCTCCCGGCCGATAATGGCTCCAAAAGTGGGCAGATAGATATATGTCTACGGTTCAAAGATTCACAGAGTTCGATCAAAGCATTTCGATCTGAGACAGACGAGAAGATACAACACGTCGCACTCGCACTCGGGGAAGAATAACATACCATTTGCGCCATGGAACTCCAACTTCGCCGAGCTACCGTGAATGACATCCCGCAACTTCATCCGCTGATCGATGCGTCGGTCCGAGGTCTCCAGGTCGGACACTATACGCCAGCCCAAATAACCGGTGCTCTGAAATCAGTGTACGGAGTTGATACCCAACTCATCCAGGATGGAAATTACTTTGTAGTGACATCTGGAGATACGATAGTGGGAAGTGGTGGAATATCTTATAGGTCCACGTTGTATGGAGGTGATCAATTTGCAACTCGAGATTCAAAGCTCTTGGATCCTGATGTAGATGGTGCTAGAATTCGTGCTTTCTTTGTCCATCCTGATTGGTCACGAAGAGGTATTGCTGGTATGATTATTCGAGCTTGTGAGAACGCTGCGATAGAAGCGGGCTTTAAGAAGGCTGAAATCGGCTCAACCTTGAGTGGAGTTGCATTCTATGAGAAGATGGGGTACGAGGCATTGGGAAGATCCGATGCGCCTCTAGATGATGGATTGGTACTGGAGATTGTAAAGATGGGCAAGAGTTTGGTATGACGAGACACTCGCACGACTCGGTGCAGGCGTGAATGGTTGTTATGTTCCTGGACCTTGATTTTTGCGGGGTGATTTTGTCATACAGAGCAGGATTGAAGGAGAAAATGTTTTGTGTAATAACATGAATGGGCGTTTAAAATCTACCAGAGGGGTCGAACCGTTGTGATGAAGATTCGGAAATCTCGATCCCTTTTTTGGCTGATGAAATAGGCGAGGAATTAGGTTGATCAGGATGATTGATGTACGAAGTAAACTCTGAGCTCATTCATTATCCATGCTTAAAATGTCTGCCCAATTGTGAGACCCAAAAAAACCGCATCTAGGTAAGCTAATCATTTTCTTTTCAGGACAGATATTGAAATGCAAATCGACCAAACCGGAAGCTTCGTATCCGGAAAGGGTATTTGTCTTTACTTTCCGTACCGACAACACCTGGTAGGACGTATCTTCGTTGATCTCATGTATAGATCGACTCTAGAAGATTTTAGTGCGTGCTCGGTGTGCTAGAACAATATATAAAATGGCTGCTGAATGGCATAAAGAGATCTTGACATGTTGATCTTTCAATATATATCGTTGCCACCCAAATTTAAATGTCGTAGTTAGGTTAGTGATCCAATCTAGACTCATGCAAAAAATGTGACTCGATACGCGTGAAACAAGCTCTGATTAGTTATGCTCATGTGAAGCAAGATCATGTGAAAAAAGTTCTTTAGGGCAATACAGAACGATGTTCAGATGCATCGTCGATGATATCGAATTCAACGTTCCGGAAGCCGAATCAATCGAAGAAGGGGCGAGGGAGTTAAACGAGCTCATCAAGCTTATTACACAAGACAGCTTGGAACGTTTCAGAGCCAATCGATAATCGAGATTGGGTTGGAATGTTGTCACTCGTTTGGTGATTTTTGGCATTGGACATCATTTCAATGCTATATGACGATTAGCATCCATTTTCGTTCTCGGGTTGGAAGGAGAGGGAAGGATTTGAAATTTCTGAATCTCCATTGATTGATCCTTTCCCTTGGCACGTGCATGGATGAGGTGAGGCCGGATACTGAACATCTGAATGATGCTCGGTGCGGTGAGATGTCTACAGAGTGTGTCTTCAGACATGGACTTGATGGACTTGCGAGTTGCAACGATTGATGTTTCAAATGTCTGAGCCCTACTTGAGAAACTGAGTATTATTAGTTTGCGTACCGTATCCGTTGGAAAGACGTGTGGCTTGTGGCTTGTGGCTCATGGCTCATGGTTTACCTGGGTCCCGGGCGTGGTTCGTTGATTGGAACAATGCAGGTGGCATCCATCATGATCAATGCTTCTTACCTGGGTCGGCCGTGAGCTAGGTTGCAAGTAGCTACTCCCGAGCTAAGAAAGGTCCCTGGATCGAGAATGACCCTTAGTTATCGGGGGAAATGGAAAGGTGTGGAATCTAGACTTGCAATAGGGCCCGACGCATCAAATTGTTTGAAGAGTTTGATGCGTTTGGTGCGTTTGGTGCGTGTCCCTGATGGAGACTGGTGGGAGGGAGGCACGGAGGCACGGAGTAGAGGTACATTGGACGGGACACGATGTACTCTGTAGAGCAGATCGAGAAATCAATCCCATTCAGACTGCCCTATCTGCGTATATAATTGATATACATATATGTATATATATATATTAATGTACGTGTGTATTTATTTACGTGCGTATAAAAGACGTAAAAGCGACCACTAATTAGGTAAACATGACTTCCCTCCCAAGTTTCTCATCACCATCGTAGATTCTCGGTTGGTGGAGTCCGATTTCTGTGGATTAGTAAGACCCGCAACCAATCACATTGAGATCAGGCCATCGCAGTTCAGATCGCCCATTGATTTTCAGATCTCGACGACCCTTCAGAAATTGGGAAGTTGCTCCATGGATCGTGGCTTGTTTAAAGCATCAGCAAAGCAAGAACCTAAACATGAGGTCAATTTTTTCAACTCTCGATAATTCCAACACGCCAGGTAGGTACTAGGTATGATACAGCCAGTATGATGAATATTCTCTTCTTTCATTTACCATTTCTTTCTTTTCATCGAAAAGGAAAAAAACAAAGCAAGAGCAAAAACAAACACATTACCACCTTCATCACACCTTCCTTATTACTCTGTAAAGAAGTCCTATTTCAACATCTCCTCCAATTGCGTACCCAGCACCCTCTCATCCAACGAATTATACACAGCCGTGCTTGGTCTGCGCTTCTATCAAGAATCCAGAAAGAATCCAGAAGGTGTCCAAGTACTAATCCCCCAGTTTCTTGAAGCTTTCCTCCCTCGGACATACAAGATACGATACATACCTGCCCAGGCATTGCATCGGGAAAAAACAAAACACTTCACGCAGCCTCAAGTCTACTTTATATACCCAACAACTCTGTCAGTGTAGTTTGAATAGGGTATCTCGCTTCAACATTTGCATATAATCTCGTTCATCTCGTAGGTCGGCTGTGACATTATCCACACCCTGTTGCAATGGGTTCTTTACAATTATAGTACCTCAAATCATCTTGAATTGTCTCGTCGACTATGAATTCGGAATCGGATCCATCCATGGTTGCGACGGCTTGTCATCCTCGAAGACCTCCGGCACACCTCTCCGTCTCCTTGAAGCACACCACGCCTGATCCTATCGAGAAGGAAAAATCAGACCTGGGTGTGGTGAAACAGGATGACACCTCTAGCAAGCCAAGAAGTAATTCCACCTCACCTTTTAGAAAGCAAAAATCGGACGATTCAGAAGATACCGTTGCGTCCAATGTAAATGAATGGTTTGATCGCACAAATACACGTCCTGTGATTGCTGTCAACCAGGACTCTGGAGACATCAGTAAGTTTCTGGTTGAGGAGCTTCACCAGCTCCTATAAATTGACAAAGTCGCAGGTGACCCGCCATACTTTCTCCAACACAGCTCTAACGAAGACACTGATTCCAGCAAAGAGTTACCCCTCCGAGGCAACCAATACAATCTACACTCACTAAATCCCATATCAAGATCTCGAGATGGCAGTGCCTCAGAAGAGTATCGCAGTATCATTGACGATTTGACCATCGAAAATCGGAAGTTGAAGGAAAAATTAAAAAGATATGGGCGTTCATCGGCTACCCACTTGGAGAACGAGAAGCTCTTCGAAGTCAAGATCCATGCCCTATCGGCACGAAAACGAAGGGAGCTAGAAGAACTTCTTCGCTCATTCTCTACCAGTTTTGACAGTTCATCGGAAGATCTAAGCATCAATGGTCCAACAGGTCGACAGTCAAGGGCTTATCCTCTTCCAGCTAAAACCACTAAGCATAAATCTGTTTCATCGGGGTCCAACTCCCGACCGAGCGACTCGGCATATGCCTCAATGTCGAGATCCGGGCCTTCGCATGGCTCCTCGGCTGGGGAAGGGCATATGCCAGCACATTCGCGGACCACAACCGATCGAAAAATGCAAGATTTCTTACAAGACATCCCTCAGGGATTACAACCGAAATCGTCCCTAGAGATGTCCGAAAATCAGCGGAAAAGGATGGTTGTTCGGCGTCTAGAACAATTATTTACAGGAAAGACAGGATCGCTTATCGGTGCACACAGTCAATCTTTGCAACAGCAAGAGGTGTCCAGGTCGGCCGCGAGAGCAGATCGCTCCTCGCAAATTCATAACCACCCTAAAGAAGGTGTGCGCGAAGCTCACATCGGGCCACATAATATGGAACTAGACAAGCAGGGATCAGCAAACACTTCAAAGAATAGCCAATCGCCAACAGAACAATCAAATTCTCCCCAAAAGTCTCGTGGGTCCCCTTCGCCACAGCAGAGGCCAACTAGACCCTTGGATTTGGATCCAGACCGTGACCAAGTCGGTTCCGATAACGTCGAGTATATTCGCCACCTCGGAATCTCAGCACCCCAACTATTAACAGAAGAATCACAAGACGCTGCCGTCGATGCCGAGGGGTGGGTCTATCTGAATCTTCTCATCAATATGGCGCAATTGCATATTATCAACGTTACACCTGGCTTTATCAGATCTGCCGTGACCGAATTGAGTAGGAAACTTCAAATATCCCCAGACGGCAAAAAACTGCGATGGAGAGGTGGTACGCAAGGAACAAGCTTAAGCAGTGACAGCGGTAGGAGCAGTGTTCATCAACGGTCTCCGCCCGATAGTGATGGCAGTGATGAAGCGTCGCGCAAAAGACGCAAAGTTCATGCCAATAAATTCACTCCTACGGGACAAGCGCCCCTGAAAATGATAAATCAGGGCTCGAAGAATCCTAAAGCGACGGGTGCATGCTTCTATAAGCCGATATTCGTTCGTTATCCACAACATACATCCGAGGTGTCTGGTGATGAGAGCGATATCTCACCAAATCGTTATGATCTCCCCGGCTTTGCTTCCCCTATCAACAGATTTGGCAACAGTTCACGCGATGATGGGCCATTGATATTCTACAATGGGACGAGATTTTTTAGCGATCTCTCTGGTGATCGTGGCAATCTTGAAACCCCGTTACATATTACTGGCGTTGACAAAGATGGTTACAGCAATCATACTGACGACGCTATCGGCTGCTCACATCCTGCAAGACACCTCCTCAAGGACAGGACTCCTTCCGGTTCCTTTCTACCATTCAGGCCTTTCAAGGACTATTCCAAGGGAGGAGATTTGTTCCAACCTCCAGAATCAAGACCACAAACCCCTAGCGTACTCTCCGATGATACGGACTTCGAATTCACCACCGACGTAGCTTGTGGCGGCCCTGAACCTTCTCCGTCCCTTACCGAATTTGTTGCCAGTGGGATCGGCGGCGTACAACCAGCCGACCACTTGCTTTACAAGGTACATACACGATGGGCGACGAATAAAGACCATGTTCCTTTCAAGGTTTCTAAATTCTCTGCTCCGCGTCCAACTTCGAAAATTCTGCACACAATTTCACAGTCTTCATTAGATTCGTTTCACGATCCCAAGCCTCAGAATAAGGTGAATAACATAATTCAAAAATTGGCTCACTTGGCCGATCCTGTCAATGAATCTCCACCGCACCGACCGTATGAGAGTTCACCCATCAAGACCGAACACATCTCTGAGGAATTGATATTGCTTCACCCATCACCCCTACCCGAGCCATCCTCATACTATAACATGCTCTCCGGCACTGAAACTACAGAAGATTATTCCGATTCCTCATCTTCTTTCATGGGAATTTCTCATCTTAGAGATGAGCCTCTAGAAAAAGGCGAAGATCTGATGTCAGATAACGATATCCAAGTATCATCTGATGACGGTGCTATGGATATTGAAGACGCGGAAGAAGACGATGATGATAGTGTTGATATGCTGGCTTATGTAAGAGGTATTGATCCGAAGGCTGTGGCAACCCAGGAGGAAAGGTACGAAATGGAAGCCAGCGACAAGAGTGTTCAGTTGGGGAGTGCGGCGAGTAAATCTGTCCTTCCGCTCCCGTTGGAGGAGAGCGATGAGGTGGAGCTTTGAATGTTGTAAACATTTATAGGATTTGGAGCTGAGTCTTATCTTGTTTGGCGAATACATTGGGCATTAATACTTTGTGGCGTGATTTGGAGGGTTTATTTTGTGTTCAAATTATTCTTGGTAGGGATTTGGTTTAGTACCAGCAGTTTATTTTTGCTGGCTGTAGGAGTGCGCGTGTGAATCTCTGGTTTGGTTTGGCGTAAGGCGGAGATACCATATTGTTTTTGAGCGAGCATTGCTTTAGATGGATGATTTTGGTGATGATATCGTGGGATATGATTTGAATCATGTACGATGGAATGGAAAATGCAAAATTAGGTTACTCAGCGTTATTAATTGGTGGTTAATGAATTGAGCCTCTTATCTGATAAATAAGAGAGCGCTTAGCAATTTGTATGTTACATTTGAATTTCAATGTTCTGTTAATATAGGGAATACTTGTATTCGAGATGCTTTATATTGAACTTGGGTCAATTTAGTTACGGTGATGATTATTTGGAAATTTAGGATTTGGAAATTTTCTGTAAAAAAAACTAAAAAATAATAAAAATAATAAAATACTACTATTCTACTCACCATTGAAGAGATTCTCTCTTTCATCCAGGAGGGGAAAAAAGTCGAGAACTCGATTATCGCATTGAGGGTTTATTAATTGATACTTGCTTGTGAGGATTCTTTTGAGGGGGGTAGATGAATATTAGTACTATATATATATCCATCTATCTATCATAAATATATATATATATGTATAGTAAAAAAGGAATGTTGTTTGCAAGAATGGAAGGGATATGATGTGATGTGATGAGATCTAGATATAGGAATGTATATATATATATGTATTTTATATGTGATGATGAGTTTGATTTGGTATATTTATCTATGTCACCATCTATGACGTCATAGCATGGCTCCCATCCTTATCTATCGATCGAGTATGCTAGAGTTGTTGCTCTGGGGTTGCGATTTTATTGTTATTGTTATTGGATATTGGGCGGGTGGGCTTTTCACGGTGTGGGAAATGAGAGATAGATAGATAGGGAAAAAAGAAAGAATACGATGGGACTGTTTTGACTATTCATTTATTCAGAGGTATCGGTTCATGTGCAAGCTATCTGATATGTTGGTATGAAGCATACGAAGATTCAAGAAGCGATGAACGAATATGCCATTGATCAAAGTGAGAAGTCTCGACTAGACTTGAGTGACGGGGGGCATCATGATTCGATTTGACTTGGAATGTTTAGCCGAGGACTTTTTCGGCGGCGCTGACTATTTGGAGGGGAGTGTGTTAGTTTTTTTTCTCTCTCCTGGTTTTCTTTGTTTTGCTTTGCTTTGCTCTGCTCTGCTCTGCTCTTGGAGCTGCGATCTTTGAATTGAGATGGGAATTATATGTGGAGATACCACGGGATTGGATGGATGATATTGAAAGGGGGAGAAGAGAAAAGAAAGGGGTTATGGAAAGGAATAAGCATACCATCTAAACCAGTATTGTCAGGTTCGACATGAAGAGCTTTAACTTTTCCATCTTCGATTTGGAGCGCGTAACGCTTGCTGCGAGGACCGCCGAAGATGGCGGTGCCATCGAAGGTTAGATCGAGCGCAGAGGTGAAGGAGGCGGTTGGGTCGCCGAGGAAACGGATCTGTTGGAGGGGGAAAGTCAATGGTGGTTTGGGGTCTGAGGATGAATTGAGGGGGGGAGATGGGTGGGTGGGTTAGAAAGAGGGACGATATAGAACATACACCCGATTTACCGGTAGGATCAAGAGTTGATCCCCATGCTTTGGTACTAGAATTTCGTATTAGTACGATCTGATAATTTCATCCATCCATGTGAGAGAGATCCTCGTGATACTTCGAGCAAAGTCCTCAAATGCGAGAGATAGAATAGAGTACGAGTAATAGAATTTTATACTCGCAGACCAGAGAAATAGCTCACTTACACAAAAGGATCATTGACAGCAACTACAAATACATCGCCTGCTTCCTTGAGCTTGGGATGATTGATGTAGCCTGGAATGTGAGAATTGGAGCATGAGGGACCTGTTCTTATGTTAGTTAATGATTCGTCTTTTTTGGGGTTTTTCTTCTTCTATTTATGTGGATTTATATATCAAAAGTCTCTAAATCTATTTGAGTAGAAATGCAGATTCGGAATTCTCACTGGAAATCGAAAGCGAAAGCAAGAGAAGGGGAGAAACATACTGAAAGCAGCTGGAACACCAATGATCAAAGCTTTCCCAGTAGTAAGCTCGCTCAAGTTAACCTTGTTGGCGGGTGAGTTCTCAACCAAAGTATCCAGATTGGGGATTTTCTCGCCGACTTTGATGAATGCTGGGCGGGTGGTGGAGAAGGCGCGGAAAGTATGAGGGGTGGCAAGACGGCGAATAGCGAATCTGGTAGACATTATATAGGTGTTTTGGTTGTTGATTGAGAGGTGAATTGATGCTAAGGAGCAATATCTTAAGGGCAGTGAGATGGAGTTGTTGAGCTGAAATGGTGAAGGTATTCAGATGTTGATAGCTTGGGGTTGGGAAAAGTTGGAAGGGAAGTTGCAAGCGATGGTGACGTGCTGAGGATCGTCACATCTTGCCTCTTTTGAAATGGGATCACGCTCGCAGAAACATCATCGCCATGAACTCTCAAACTTCACAACATGATAAGTTATTCGACAATTGATTTACATACTGGTTATTCACACTGTTGGTCAATTGACTCAGGCTGGGTAATATTACCCAGACTCAATTAGTATCGACGACGACCCAACGATTGTATCATCAACGCTAGTTTTTTCGTATGACAAACTTCATCCATCCCAACCTTCCCCAAGAGAAACCAAGAACTTCAAACCTCGGACAAACAATTTCACCGCCAGCACATCTGCATGTAATCTATAGCTAGTGCTGGTATCCCCAAGTTTCCCCTCACAAATTACACCTCGACGCCAAGTACATTTTTCTTTACCGGTGATGGGGTGATGTAGTTGGTTAGCGCTCTTCTCCGATTGGTGCGCATCCAAATGCACTGGAGAAACCTTTCTTGCGAACCAGTCCCGTGTTGATGGCCAGCGCGCTCAACTGTAGTTTTTGCGGGGATCAACATGGGAATATCCCCATGCCGACCGCATGCTGGAGAGCACGATGCAAAGCTATGTTCCCAGTGGTTACTATTCTCATGCGGGGTATTTTTCCGGAGTGCCTGGTTGTGATCAAGTAAATCAAACTTGGGGAATGCAGGGGTCTAGAGGAGAGTATAAAAGTCATGATTTTTCTCTTGTTGATTGTATAGTTTCTCCTTGTGTTCTCATATTAGATTCCCTCTACTACTCAAGATGAAGTTCTTCTCTTTTGCACTGCTTGCTGCAGTGTGCGAGACGGTTCTTGCGGCTCCTGCACTTGCTCCTTTTAGCACATTTTCTGATGTGACAATTTTCACTCCTGGAGCGAATTGGACTGATCCTGGTGTTCTCTATGCACGAACTGTCGAGTTACCAGGTGGTGTGCTCTTAGCTACATGGGAAAACTATAGCCCTGAACCTCCTCTTGTCTATTTTCCTATCTTCAAGAGTACAGATGGTGGAGAGACCTGGAAACATATCTCGAATATTACAGATCAGGTTAATGGATGGGGATTGAGATATCAACCATTCTTATACTACATGACGGAGAAAGTCGGAAAATACCCAGCTGGTACTATTCTTGCCACTGGAAATTCTATCCCGACAGATTTGAGTGAGACTCAAATCGATGTTTATGCTAGCTTGGATCATGGATCTACTTGGGAATACGTATCGACTGTAGCGAACGGTGGTGCAGCTGTTCCTGATAATGGAGTTCCTGCTATTTGGGAACCTTTCCTTCTCACATACAAGGGACAGATCGTTCGTAAGTGCTCCCAATTATCGATACCATCCCATAAATACTGACCAAACAAAAGTCTACTACTCAGATCAACGTGATCCATTATACGGCCAAAAACTCGTCCACACTGTCTCCTCCGATCTCCTCACCTGGGGAGCAATCGTAGACGACGTTCACTATTCAACCTATACCGCTCGTCCAGGAATGACAACCATCTCCAAACTTCCCAACGGTAAATACATAATGACCTACGAATACGGCGGTGGCCCAACCGTAAACAACACCTCCACCTACCTCTTCCCCGTTTACTACCGCATTTCATCTTCTCCCCTCACTTTCCTCTCTGCGCCCGCTACACCTCTCATCACAAACAACGGTATTCAACCCACCGGATCTCCATACAATGTGTGGACACCAATCGGTGGTCCAAACGGTACTATCATTGTTAGCTCTGGAGGCCGTTCGGAAGTTTTCGTCAATAGAGCACTTGGAGCTGCAGATGCATGGAAAACGGTGGCGACGCCAGAGGGAACAAGTTACACCCGACACTTGAGAGTGTTGGATAGTAATAAGAATCATCTCTTGATTGCTGGAGGTGGAATTCTGCCACCTAGTACAACAAACAAAGTTACAGTTAGTGTGATTGATATCACAAAGGGCTTGGCTGCTGAGTCGTAGTTGTAATGAGCGGTGGAATTATTGGCTTTGGTTAGAGTATATGATGTATGAGATATGAAATAAGAAATGTATAATTTATCTGTATATCACATGGAATTTGAGCATAGAGTGAGAATCTTGAATGACAATCTGAAGTATCTTGGGACTTGAAAAATAAACAACCTCGTAGCATCATTATATGGTTTTGGTAACAGACAATGTATTTTTAAGATTCATATTCATACGACTTAATGTTGTCTGGAGAACATACAAAAAAGAGAAGTGGATAGATACGCTTTCGAGATTCTAAATATGTATATCATACACAACATACATATACTGCTTCCTGTGATATCTTTCTAGATGAGTATGTAGGAGAGTCTACTATAATATTAGTATCGGTTGTGAGTGAAATCGATCTTAGCATTCCAGTGGTTGATAACAAGCAATTATGGAAGTATGTAGAATCATTGGGCGGACGGATCTGAAGATGAATCTCTTAGCTTCTTACCAGCTTTCACATTTATAGTGTTACTCACTTCATATAAGAGATCAAGGCCATCTCAATAGAGTCGGGTCTTTTGAAATCCTATTATAGATTTCCATGTATATGGGTAAATTCGAAGATACATGTTTAAGATAAAGAAGTATATATTTCAATAAATATTAAGAGGAGATATATAAATCAAACCAGATAATGCCCATCTACCCACCATTCCATCCGCCAAACCCATCCCTAGACTCCAAGATTTCCATATAATTAACCCCCTGTCTTCAAAGCCCACACATAAATTACACCAAACAAAGAACTCGTCTTATCGCCAGCTCGAGTTGAACTCGTGGCGTCTCTACGCTAGATTCTTGTCTCCTGGCTCTCCAAGCTATAAATCCATCTGGTCGTACTAATATCGCACCTTGAGGTGATATACCCGTTGTGGTTTCGAATATGTTGGTTTCTGTGATGAGATCGCCGTTTGGTCCTGTACTATATGCGAGTATGTCGATAGCTAGAGTTTCCGATATTGAGTTTGTAGCTTCGATCCACGGTTCTCCTTTTGCTCCAGTCACTAAGATGAGTTTTTTCCCGCATAGATCAAGAGTCGAGATGCGTTTTCCTTCATGCATGGCCCATAGATGTGGAAGTCTACTACCAGGTCTACCATCGATTAAGAAGAATAAACTAGCTAATTTCCACGGTTTCCATGTCAGACCACCGAGAGGAGATGTATTCTCTGCGCATATTGCGTCACTAGCATAAATATATCCGTGTCCGGAGATTAACCCCATCCTCCTATAAAATCCCACTATAACAGCAGGATCCCAGAGGTTTAGTGAGATCATTCCCCGTTTATCGCTACCACTTGCTGATACCTCTGCTGCTGTTTTGCCGACGGGTTGGCGTTCTGCATTGTATGTCTCTAACAATCTCTTGTTTGCTTGTTTTTGAAGTACCAGTGCGAGTTTCCAAGCAAGGTTGTGAGCGTCTGTAATACCAGAGTTTGCACCCTGGCCTCCCCATGGAGGCATCTGATGTGCAGCATCACCAGCGAGAAAGATACGTCCATGCTGTAGTTGATCTGCTACTCGTACAGAGGGTTCCCAAGGCAGGATGCTTTTGACGTCTATTTCAAGATCGGGTATTCCTATTGCAATGCGCAATAACTCTATGCATCTCTCGGGAGTGAATTCTGAAGCTTGCTTGCCTTTGGAGGGATCATAAGCGAGGTGGAACACCCAACGGTCGTCATTATTGATGGATGTAAATGCTCCAAAGATCTCTGGACGTTCGATCACACAGATGGAAAATTCTCGTTTGTGTACCAGAGATTTGAGATCGGCGTGGAATAGTATGTTGAGTAAATATCCCATCGTACCTTGTCCAGATGTTGGGACATTGAGTCGATTTCGGATAGGACTTCCTGCTCCATCGGCGGCGATAAGGTACTCTGCATGAACTGAGGAGATAGCGCCAGTTTCTCGGTCTTTGAGCGTGGCCGTAACACTATCACTGTCTTGGTGAATACCAACACATTCCGTATAGAATCTCAAATCACCCCCTCGTTCCCTTGCCACGTCCACCAAAACTGGTTCAAGCATATCCTGCGTCACAAACGTTCCCTTCACCGGACTAATTGGATCCATCAAACCAGCCAAAGGAAACTTTCTCGGGCCATCGGTTGGTTTCTTAGCTTCTATCACTTCCTTGAGCGATTTTCCTTTGTGAATACCCATAGTCGCTTTCATCGAGGCACCTGCTTCTCGAACAAGATCGTCAATCCCGAGACCGTGGAATAGTTCCATGGTTCGAGCATTGACGGATCGAGCTCGTGGATGGATGGATGTTCCCGAGTGACGCTCAATGAGGAGAGATTGTATTCCATGTTGGGAGAGAAAGAGAGAAGCTGATAGACCTACAATGCCACCGCCTATGATCAGGATGGGGATTTGGTGCTCGGAGACCATGGTAACGAGTGGTACAATAATGTCAAAGACGAGAAGTATATCGAGAAAGAAAGAGAGGGAGAGATGGTAACACGGAGTTACTTTTGTTTCTTTATACTTATGATTGTACGTATAGATACCTATACTGAAGTTGAACTGTTTTGGTATAGATCGAATTATATGACGTACGTTGAATGGCATTGATTGGCCAAACCACTAGGTTTGTTGAGGCCTTCGACCTACAATGGCATTTTGAAACCCGATATCCGATTCCCCTATTGTTCAAACCAGGCATGCGTGTAGGAAATTGAGGATATAATATGGTTCACCATAGCATTTGAACGGAAACTTAGTCTGACGAATCAAACGATGGATACCTCCAAGATTCGAGGACCCGACGGACGATTGCTTGGCTCACAATTGTTGGCTATACCTTGAGATGTATGGACATTTCGTGACTGCTGCATTGCAGGCCATTCCTTTCGCCATATGTGCCGTATTTCTCAAGGGATATTAAAATGGCTGTCTGACCTTGTAAGAAGAAATCTTGACCTACTTGTCGCAGGATTCGGAAGAAACTGGACTCCGTACGAGATGGGACGAGATGTCAATCAGTCGGTTAATACCGGGCGCCGAGTCCGCTCCCATCATCCGCTAATACAAAATAGGGCAAGCGCATCGCCGTAGCTGCCTTGCCTTGCCTTGCCTTGCCTTCCGTTGCCTATTGATTAGATAACAGCCAACACCTGAACTTCAAGAGTCAAGAGTCAAGATCCAAGATCCATCCACCATTTCAAGAGACAGTGACAGTGGCAGTACGCGCAGTACTTGTAACATGGATTTATAACACTTAGTCAGACAAATAATAAAGCAGAGCCACTACGACCCTGATTCAAACTGATTACACACTATTGTATTGGTTTGTTCCCGATCCTCCAAGGTTTCTTAAGTCTAAAAGTTTATTGCAACCTACACTTTTAAACACTTTCTGGCCAACCTCATTCTTCTCACTTGTTCACGCCATCTCTCCTTTGATTTACAACACCTATTCCTTCTTTCACCAAACAACGTGAGAAAGTCTCAGCGAATCCCTCAACATTTCTTACTTTGATCATCAGGTCACATACACTAACAACCACACGCCACTCCTGACTCGTTGCTTGCTTTTGAGGGTCATCCACACCGAGATCACTTTTCTTCGGTAGCCTTGTGTGCCTAGGACCTCGTCGGCTTTGACGAGCCAAGGACCCATTCACAGTCACCATTTCTTCCCAATCTAAAAAGAGAAAGGCGGCTGAGGCGATATCATACGACGACAAGGACGAGACTCGAACCAACAAACGGATCGCCTCAGCAGCAGCAACTTTAGAATCTTCTGCGAAACCTGTAACACTCCCCTCGCCACAAACCAACAGCAACAGTGTCGGTATGGATTCCGAGGACGATTTCATGTCTGGAGCATCAAGTGAAGATGACGTTCTTATGGATGAGAGTGAGAATGAGGATGAGTCTGAAGATGGTAATGGTATATTTTCTTAAACCCCTCACAATCACTTCTCCCACTTTGATACAATTGCTGATACTTTTAATGCTATCTAGAGTTCGGTTTCGAAGAGTCAGCACCAGACATCAGCTTCAAAGATGATAATTCGCAGAAGAAGAAGGCGACGTTCGACATTAACTACAAGGTTCATCATCCCGAGGATGTCCAAGGTCAGCAGGACGAACTTATTAACGAAGTCAACATGATACTCGACATTCGAAAGGAAGACGCAGCTATTCTCTTGAGGCATTTCAGATGGAACAAGGAACGTTTGATTGAAGATTACATGGATCGCCCGAAAAAAGTTCTTGATGATGCTGGCTTGGCGTCGAGTAAATCTGGGCCACCCAAACTTGAGGTTATACCGGATTTTGTGTGCGATATCTGCTGTGAGGACGAACCCGGCTTACAATCATTTGCCATGAAATGTGGGCACAGATACTGCGTCAACTGCTACAATCAATACTTGATTCAAAAGATCAAGGAGGAGGGAGAGGCAGCTCGTATTCAGTGTCCACATGATGGATGCCGAAGAATTATGGATAGCCACTCTCTGGATCTCCTTGTCGCTGCAGATTTGAAATCACGATATCACGAACTCCTTACTAGAACATACGTTGAGGATAAAGAATTCTTGAAATGGTGTCCCGCTCCAGATTGTCAAAATGCTATCGAATGTGGCATCAAGAAGAAGGATCTCGATAAGGTTGTCCCAACAGTCGTATGTGATTGCAAGCATCGTTTCTGTTTTGGTTGCATCTTAGCAGACCATCAGCCTGCACCTTGTACACTGGTCAAGAAATGGTTGAAGAAGTGTGCGGATGATTCAGAAACTGCCAACTGGATTTCTGCCAACACAAAAGAATGTCCAGAATGTAATTCTACTATCGAGAAAAACGGAGGTTGCAATCATATGACATGTCGGAAGTGCAAACACGAGTTTTGTTGGATGTGCATGGGACTATGGTCGGAGCATGGTACAAGCTGGTACAATTGCAATAGATTCGAAGAGAAGAGTGGCTCCGAAGCTAGAGATGCTCAGGCCAACTCTCGAAAGTCCTTAGAACGTTATTTGCATTACTACAATCGATATGCAAATCATGAACAGTCGGCAAAGTTGGACAAGGATATTTACCATAAGACAGAGAAGAAGATGATCCAGCTTCAATCTGCCTCGGGATTATCTTGGATCGAAGTTCAATACCTCAACTCGGCTAGTCAAGCTTTACAAACTTGCCGTCAAACTCTTAAATGGACCTACGCATTTGCCTTCTATCTTCAGCGCAATAATCTTACCGAGCTATTCGAAAATAACCAAAGAGATCTCGAGATGGCTGTCGAAAATTTGTCAGAAATGTTTGAGAAACCTGTTCAGGAACTTGCAGTTCAAAAGTTGAAGGTTGAAATCATGGACAAGACATCCTATTGCAACAAACGTCGGGTCATTCTGCTTGCAGATACGGCCGAGAACCTTGCCAATGGCTCATGGTCTTGGAGCACAAACTTCTAGATCGCACATTGTTTAGTCTTTAGTAGCTTCTTCGCTAACCATGACTTGGTCTTGGTAGATGGCAAAGAATTTTTAAAGACCAAGGAGTGAGAGCAACAACCATTTTCAAGTATGCCAGAAGATTATGTTATACCGACCATCTTCGATGGTCTTCAAGGTTCCCTTCTACTAGTCCCTAGACCTTAAATGTCTTTTGTACAGTGATCAAAGTTTCTCTCTGCATCATTGGGCGTTTGTGCTGGCTTATCTTAGTCCTCTTGACACTGGATGTTTTCTTTATTTTCTTAGCATCTTTTGCGATTTCCTCGGCCCGAACACCTTTTTACGACATGGGAGGAATAGGTACAAGAACGCGGTGATTAATTTTTCTTCCACTTTAGCTATCTGTCTTCGTCCATTTTATCGATCATGGCGTGATGGGGTTATCATATTTGTTTTTTGCTCCTCTTGCTTGCCTTGTCTTTCTGCAAGCCGGTGGGGCAATCTATCTATGTTTTGGTGGGTATCGAATGGAACAGGATTGGTTTGCACTGGTAGGAATTTGGTTTGGTTGGTTGCTGGTCGCTTACTTGCTTGCAATGGATTTGGGGAGTACATAGGGGTGGGTGGTGTATGATCGGATAGGTAGGGTTTAGGTGATTGAGCTAGGTTACTACTAGGCAGATAAAAACAAGAACCACAAGATTGAGATTGAGAATAAGACCAGGAATAAAGTCTGATATCGGGGACAGGATCAAATGAGATATAGCGAATCAACGAATTGAGAATTAGCGATGTTACTTTGTATTTCGAAATAAAAAGCGTAAAAAATTGTGTCTTTCTACTGCTTCGCATAGTCTATGACGTCTGTGCCTGATACTTGCTGATACTTGCTGATACTGATGCTTGTCATACTACTTGTATGCTTCACTCATTTGAAGCTTGAGAAAGTTTCCTAGCTTAAAACAGCACTTGGGATAAAGCATAGTGAGTCTGTGAGAAGCACACCACTGGTGCCTCTAACGAAGCAATGAAACTCAAATAGCACAATCACATTTCACCAAACGAGCGAAAAAAGTCATAATCATCAAGCATCTCTCTTGAGATTCATTACATAGCATTCGTATCTATCATATCGTACGTAGTGTAGACAGTCTTGCTATCTGATAATATACAGGTGTACCTAGCTTGTAGGTAAGATGGTGCCAGCAGAGTGGAAAGGGTATGAAAACAACATTGAAGGGAAACGAGGGAAATTCAAAATAGAAACGCTTTTTTCGTACGGAGGGGAATAGGAATAATTAAAGATCGGGGACTCTAAGCGTCAATGAATGACACTTAAGCCTCAACAAATCCCTTAACATTCTTCAACCATCTCAAGTACTCCTTCTGTTCTTTCATATCAATATAATCGGGCACGAAGATCGCCAATGCCTGGTTGATTCCCCGCTCATCCAAATATCTCTCCATCAACACCTGTAAATCCTCATCCAAGTTTCCGTAGGGAGGTCCGACATACATGTCTTGACGTTGGTGGACGGCCTCGGTAGTCTTCGCATAGGCGTGTGCGGCATCAGCATAGTAGTATACGTTATCGATGACGATCATGCCATCTTCGGCGACGGTTTCAATGGCGAGCGCACCTTTGCCTTTCTTCTCAACAATGATGTTTACGCGGGCGGGGAAGCCTTGGGATTCGCCCTCGGCGTCGGAGGGGTTTTCAGGGTCGAGCTCTGAGGGGTCGGCGGGGTCGATGTTGGGGTCTTCGTCCGACATGGCGCGGTCTTGGAATTCGTCCGCATCGGGGTCGTAGGCGTTGAGGTCGGCGATGGAGAAGGAGACGCGGATTCTGTGGGTGGGATGGAGGTTAGTTTTTGGATTTCTTCATTTTTTGAAGGTTGTGAAGAAGGGAAGAAGGTTTAAAGAAAACCGGGTAGATAGAAGAGAGTAGCCAGAAAGAAAAAGCATAGAAAAACGTACTTCTCATCACCAAAGCTTCTAGTCAAAACAACTTCTTCCTGGCCAGGGGTATCAAGGATCTCAAAAGGGCCATTCTCCATATAATCCTTCACACTTGTAGGGAGTTCCTCATGCTCTTTCATCTCCTCCTCCATTTGGATCTCACTAGCGAGCTTCTCGACCAACTCGGCATCGCTTTCTGGAGCAGCGGACTTGGCTCTGATGCTCGAAGTGGAAAATGCAGATGCGCATTGGAGTCTTGAGGCGGGGAAAGCAGCTTTGAGGAGGGAAGGTCGGGTTGCGGTTTTGATGGCGGTGTTGGTGAGACCGCGGGCAACTCGTGGTGCTGAGCGGGTGAGAGTACGGAGGGAAAGCATGATGAATATGTTTATGCTTTGGATTCGAATTGATTTTTTGGGTTGATGTGATATAAACTTTGGGGTTTGGAAGATTTTACACTTGAGCTCGCCTCTGAGGGAACTTTTTTTGAGCGTGGAAAAAAAGGTGGATCTTGTAAATTTGAGAAGATTTTATAGGCTGCTTTTACAAAGGTATTTTCAGACTGAGAATTGATTTGATTGGGGTTTTAGGTATTAGTTACTGCTCCATATGTGCTCGAAATGTATTTTATTATTTTAAATTCGTTATTTGTAGATTTGTTGAATGTCTCAACTCTATTCAAAGTTTCAAGCATGCAAACCCCATAGCTCAAATAACAACAATATCGTCCGAACCATATCATCCGCAATTTGCTCCCGCAATGTTGGGTATTGATATAAACTCCACTAACGCCGCCAGTTCTACTTAACTCAATCATGAAGATCCTTTAGGTGGGAATTTAGTCTCTTGAATATGACCACTGCTCGACAAGCGCACCCATTTCAAGGTGTTGAGATATGACCAGGTGGATTTTTCCCACAGCGCAAAAGCCATTACATTGTCCGAATCAGTGAGGTCTGGTAGATCTGTATCTTGTTAGTTGTTAACTTAAAAGTCTCCCGGGTAGAGTATTGACGAACAGAATCCATTCTCGTATTCTTTCTCGTCCGCTGCGATTTTGATTTTGAGGAGGTCCTCTCTTGTGCTCGCAGGTCGTCCAGGACGACGCTCTTTCTTTATAGCATTAAGCTCTTCATCGTTTTGGTGTACAAAGCTGAATACATTATGGTTAGATGGAAAGCGTTGAAGGTGTGGTTGTTTGGGGGACCGCATTACGTTTTTATGAGACTATGGATCGCATCGAGTTCGAGTGGCTGCACTCCGTTTTCCTTTATGGCATTTTGGAAATAAAGAGCTCGCTCCACTATGATATTGTGTTAATTGGATTGAAGCTTGCACACATCGGGTGAGGTACATACATATGGGACGATTGTGTCTCTTTCTCTCGGCAGCCATTCGCTCTAACTTATCATCTCTTCCTCCTGCTCTTCTTAAACTCAAAGAATCCCGAGACCCTTCGTGTAAAGCTGTAACTTCTCCTCCTCTCTTCTTCGAGATATGCTTCGCTGTTTTCTTGAGACTTTTCGGCATTGTGAAGGTTGGAATTGATTGATCGAAGTGTATTAAAATTGATATTTTCGACGGTATGCAGGTATAGTTGTAGATGCTCAGTTCTTGAACTTTTTTTCCGTATCGGAATCTTTATCGCAAAAATTCCCCGCTTGATGATTTCTACGCTAGCAGGGATATGAGGTCACAGACTTGACTGCAAAAAAGGGTGCGCCGCCAATCAATTTCATGGTTGCCGTAGTGAAGCCAAAGGAAGTTCCTTGATGTTCGACGCGCCTTCCACACGCGTTCTTTCTATCATGCAGATTTAAGTGGAGGGACATTTGAGACTTCGAACTTTGATATCAACATCTTATCGACGTCTTCGCAACAACCTACGACAGCTTCAACGACCATTGAACACTCACAAGCAATAGTGTCCTCTTCCCCTTATTCATGTCTTGACTTATACATTCGTTTCATTCTTTGCTCGCCACCCTACGACATCTAATTCATGGTTAATGGTCTAATGATTCCTCGAATCTCCCTCTATTGATCTGTTTGTTTTGTGTTACTAGCATTATTGTCAATATGGGGATCAGTGGTATGTACATAATTCATTGATAAACTCTACCAGTTTTCTCATGTTAACCACTTATAGGTCTTCTCCCTTTGCTCAAATCCATACAAAAGCCATGTAATTTGAAGAAGTTCGAGGGCAAAACCCTTGGGGTCGACGCTTATGGCTGGCTACATCGTGGAACTGTATCATGTGCTATGGATCTTGCCATGGGAAAGCCAACAAGAAAGTATGGAGACCGAGACAAACCTGGGAAGAGATAGCTAACCCAAAAAGTAGATATGTTGAGTATTGTATGCACCGGGTACGAATGCTGCTGCATTTTGGCGTCACTCCCTACTTGATATTCGATGGGGATTACTTGCCAAGTAAAGCTGCGACAGAAAAGGACAGAGAAAAGCGTCGGAAAGATAGTAAACGACTTGGACAAGAGTTATTGAATGCCGGAAAGACTTCCCAAGCGTACCTGGAATTCCAAAAGGCAGTCGACGTGACTCCTGAGATGGCCCGCCATGTTATCGATGAGTTGAAAGAGATGGGTGTACAATATGTTGTAGCTCCATATGAAGCCGATGCCCAAATGGTCTACCTGGAGCGAAAAGGTGTGATTGATGGAATATTATCCGAGGACTCTGATCTTCTAGTATTCGGTGCTAAATGTCTTCTTACCAAGTTGGATCAGTATGGAAATTGTATTGAGGTCAACAAGGCCGATTTCTGCGCTTGCAAAGATGTTAACTTGACAGGCTGGTCTGATGCCGAGTTTCGAAGAATGGCAATTTTAAGTGGCTGCGATTATTTGCCTAGTATGAGCAATATGGGGCTAAAGACAGCGTATCGGTTGATTCGGAAGCATAAGACAATTGAAAAAGTCCTGCGTATGATTCAATTCGACGGAAAATTTCACGTGCCGAAAAATTACCTGGAATCTTTTTACCAAGCCGAATTCACCTTTTTACATCAAAGAGTTTTCTGTCCCCAATCTCTCACCTTAGTGCTTCATACCCAACCCGATCTTCCACTTACGGAAGATCAAACCCAATTCATTGGGCACGACGTTTTACCAGAAATTGCCCAAGGAGTTGCGAAAGGCGATTTGAACCCCATCACCAAGCAACCTATTATCACTGGGCGTAGAAGCAAGATGGCAAATCCTTTCATGGCTTCAAAGAGATCTGTCTCCACAAGTGATCTCAAGAAGGGGGTTTCAATCGATACATATTTCAAAGCCAAGCGGACTCCTCTTGCGGAACTGGATATCAATTGCTTCACACATTCTCGTAGCCAACAGGAGGTTCTTTCTCGCAACCCTGAGACATGGGTTGCTGAACCAGTCCGCCCTCATTTGCAACGAGCTACCACCAATCTTGAGCCTCAATTACCTCCCCACCCCACTCCACAAAGATCTGTTTCGACTGGAAGAAGAGTGGCTTCGCCCACAGAGTCTCGCCCACAAAAGCGTGCTCGTCTATGTGAAGACGATTCCTTTCTCCAAACACCAGGAGCTGGCCAAAATGTGGAACTTGGTCGAAGTCGTTTCTTTGCAGATGGATTCGAGGATGATAGTCCAAGTGTTACCAAGGTCTCCAAGAAGAAGAATAAGCAGAAGGAAGATATTACCATCTTCTCGGATGATTCCATTGAGGAAGCGATGATGAGCATTCCAGATGTCGACAATTACTTGACAAATAAGCAGCCGAAAATCAATATTTTCAGAGATGCTTCAGTCAAATCTACTCAGGGCTCACAGCAAAGCACAAGTCCGTTAACCGAGCATAACCAGGCTGAAGACTCCCAGGAGACGGTCCCGAGCCTCGAATCTTCGGCCTTCAGTAGGAATTCATCTGAGCAACCACCATCTCCGATCCCCGAATCATCCACCCCATTTTCAAGCCTGAAAAGCAAGTATTCCTTTGATGCTTCGACTCTGAGAACGCCGAAGGCTATTTTCAACCAAGGTCTTTCAACTACACCATCCTCCTCGGCTCAGTTCCAATCAAAGATTCCTGTTTCAACAAAGTTACCTACTGTAGCTGCCAAAAAACCCCTTGCCACTTCTACTAGATCTGTTCTCACGCCTCTCCAGCGATTAAGTGCTGCCGCCAACAATCGCTTCAGCCTACCACCAACACCACCAATGACTCCTTTGCTCGCTGCTGGTCCTATCGCATTTCTTCGTGGGACATCCGGCCTCTCTTCCCCCGAAAACAACAAAAATAGCAAATCAAAATTGGCAGCTGTTGAACCGGCATCCATCCCATTGCCCCCAGTCGATTTGATTGAAGAGGCTGCCTTGAATCAAAAGGGTAGTGAGGATATGATTATACCAGACAGCGAGGGAGAGGATGAGCCATTGTCGCCTATCGAAGAGGGGCAAAGTAAGAGTTTCGGCCACCATTTGGGACGATTTGTATATGCTGGCTAAGGATACCGAGGACACCTACCCGGATATGATGAATAATACCACGACCCTGCAACACTACGAAAAGATACGAACACATCGACAATGCTACGAGTGAAGGCGCCGAAAACTTGATTGACACGCACACTATCAGCAGCAGAAGAGCATATGTTATTGGATTAATTGTCACTGTTAGATTTACTACATTATGGAGTTTGGAGCGAAGGATTAATTCAGGGATTTTGACATGGGAGGGATTACAAAAGAGTGTTTGGTGTCGGGAGTAATAGAAAGATCCATTGTGTGTTTCTCACTACAAGTGAGAAGAGAGAAATGGGAAAATAGATGAAGGCAAAAACGATATCCTGTTGCTCTTGTTTTTGAGCCTCAAATAAGGCTATTAGTTATGGTTAGGATTACTACTTACTAGGATGGAATGAGAAACGATAATGCAAAATGATACATTTATAGTTGATTTAGACATGCAATTAAAAACTTACTGTGAAGTCATGATGAATGAATGTGAGGAGTGTATTGTACCGTCAACGTTTTTTCTTCTATTTGCTCAATCCCCAGTTGACTCTAAGAATATCTAGCGATTGAAAATCTGAAAAAGGCAAATCTCGGGCGAGGTGAGCCTTGTAAATATTTTATTTGTGGTTCTCGGTGAGAATTCTGAGATGGTTGGTTGGTTGTCTACCGGGTTGTCTAGTGTGAGTGAGAAGTCAGATAG
This sequence comes from Botrytis cinerea B05.10, assembly GCF_000143535.2. Classification (NCBI taxonomy): domain Eukaryota; kingdom Fungi; phylum Ascomycota; class Leotiomycetes; order Helotiales; family Sclerotiniaceae; genus Botrytis; species Botrytis cinerea. Next base: position 3,012,004 of record NC_037311.1, read on the forward strand.
CTATCACTTGTTGAAAGGTGAAAGTTGAGATATGTTAGTCTAGACAGACAGACAGATAGATAGATAGATAGATAGACTCTTGAGGGGATTGGAATATGGATTTGAAATTGGAATTCTCAAGTTTCAAGTTTCAAGTTTTATTAATGTATATGCATACATACATACATAATAAAATTAATATATAACTATACTCTAATCACAATATGAAAATATAACATTTTGAGAATTTGAAAAAATTGAAAATTCGACTCGATGAGCCTGAACTCTGGCTCGAATCTTGATCTTATTAATGTGAATCTTGATGTGGATGTGGGTGTGGATGTGAATCTGATAATATCAAACTATAATTATATGTGTAATTATACTCGAGCAATTGTAAGTGTGTAAAAATCCCATATATTCATTATATATCTCAACTTGATACATCATCTACTCAGTCTTCACACTCCTTACTTAGCTAGCCGACACTAATGTATCGATATAAGCAGTAGCAAAAAAAAACCCCCCCCATACCAGAATACAAGAAGGAAAAAGGGAGAATGAGATTATCTAACGCCCGCTTGTCCAACCAGATGATATTTAAAAAGTTTTTAAAAAAAAAGTTATAGCAACCCTATCAGGAATTCTTGTTTAAAGTAATCCCTTCCCTATCTCCCATCCATAATCTCTTGAATCCATCCTAGCCTAGCCTGTCCATGTAAACTCCGGGTAAGCTTCTATGCTTTACTTTACGTGTGAAGAATATCTTCCCTATCATTCCAGTTGTCCATATCCCCACCCAACCATATCCATTTATCCGTCCCTAAACAATAGTTTCACTCTCCTCTCCAGTCGCAATAATAGGAACTGGTAATCCACGATCTGGGCTTTGTAACACCAATTGTTCATGTCTCCTCGCTCTAATGAAATCGCTAAACGCTCTAATCAAGATGAACCATCCAACAATCATCAATGCGTACGCAAACCATTCACTACTAGCGATATCACCGATCCCTCCACTTCCCGAATCCATTCCTGCAGTAGCAGCGGCGTTAACCTTGTCGGGGTCGAAATCATGAGAATTTGGATCGGGCGGTTGAGCATATGATGCATCACTTGCCCCTGAAGGTGGCGTAACGACATTATTCGTGCCTTTCATGTAGAAACCGTATTGGATAAGCGTAATTCCGAGACCGGCACGAGATCCATTTTTGGCGGCGTGAGTGGTGTGTAATAGATATGTGAGGAGGAAACCAACGAGTTGAAAAGACATGGATATCATAGCGTTCCAGATGAAAGAGAATAAGGAGCCAACTGGAAGGCCTTCGACATATACTTCATCTAGTCCGCCAAGCCCGGGAGCGAGAATGGTGGTTTCCCAGTATGGTGGTGCGGCATCTGCGGCGGCTTGTTCGTATGTCTATATTTCATTAGTACGGGTTCACAACACAATGATATGTACACATACAGGGGGATGTTCTTCTTGTTTCTCGCCTCTCTCAGGCTTAGCACTCAGATTCGCAAAAACACCATCCGATCCCGAACCGCCGCCATAAACCCTTCCACCCGTTGGCGGTACAAATGTCGGCACGGCCGTTACTGTTCTCTGAGCAGTTGGTCGATCATCGCTCGTCGCTTCATGCAATCTCTCCGTTGACGAAGAAGGATTTCCACGCATTAATCGTTGTCTATCATCTCCATCGTTATCCTCATCGTCAGATCCGTCGTCACCAAAAGTATCCGCTAGATTCTGGTCGACAGGCGCTACGTGATGTCGTGAAGGAGAGGAACCTCGCGATCGGAAGGACGGCGGAGGGGATGTAGGTGTCGGAGGGGTATCTTCATCGTTCGCAGACACCTATATTGAGATGTGTTAGTATTTATTCTCTTTTTGAATCGCAACCATTGCATGCACTACTGAAATCGTGGCGCGGAATAGGTGGGGATTACGCACCCTCTCATATCGTTGCGAACTCATCTTAAAATTGATTTGGGGATTCGAATAAGACAGAAAAGGAAAATGGCCCAGGAACCAAACTCGAGTTGTGGGCGAATGAATGTAAAGGGTGAAGTAGGGGAAAGGAAGAAAAGAAAAAAGGTGATTGTGTGAAGAGTCAGGAGGTTTATTATTAAAGGAAGAAGTAGAAGGTCGTGGAGAAGGATGGTCCTCTCGGCTTTGTTTGAGATATGAGATGGGTTACAAGATTGTTAGGTGGTACTCTGATTTTATGAGGGTGCTCGTAATAACCATAATAAATCTGTAGCGCCACATTCATTCGCTAGAAATCGGTGGTGTATTTTGGAGGGAAAAGGCGCAGCAGCAACCGTGATTAGTAATAATAAGAGATATATTTCGTATATGGTATATTTCGTAGAATTGCTCCCTAAATACGCGTATATCGGTGTTTAAAGTTCCTCCATCATAATTCCCAATACCTGTATAATCTCTTACCAATCATGCCCCCCAAATCACCTGCCCACTGCTCCTATGTCAGCTGCGAACTCACTACACCCACGCCATCGCTTTTCCCTCAATCGACTATCCCCACACCCAGCCATCCACCCACCCAATCTCTAACATCACATCACATCACATCCAAATATAGCAGCGCCGCACCGCACCGCACCGCACTCACCATGCGTCCCGGACCTGCTCACGCTGCTGTAGCCAAAATCTCGCGCATACAGTAATAGACAAATAACATGGACCTGCCCACTAATAACTTATTAAACGAACTAAAAACTTGCATTCCTCTCTAGGCTCACGCGCAGGCTCAGCCTCTAGCTCACCCTATCATTCCTTTCACCACCCCCTCCGCAAAAAAGTAATGACCGCATCCTGTACCTACCTACCTACCTACCCACAATCTGCATTGAAAATCCATTTTACTTCTCCCCCTCCAATTCCACGACACGCGAAAGATTCTCCAGAGCATTTCATTTATTTCACACATCATGTCGCAATCGGTAAGTTTTGGGTTTTGCTTTCCCCTTTGTGTTTGTGTTTTATTCGATTTGATTTGATTTGATTTTATCGTATTGGTCTTTGATGGTGATGGTGGTTGGTGGTGGTGTTTGGAAACTCAAATCCCTGAACTTTGTTTCGGGGGCGAGCTACTGTACTATGAGATGGGATGAGATGAGATGTGCTCGCTTGGGCTAGAAGTCTAGATCTTCATGGCAGGGGATGCATCGGATGGGATGGGGCGAAAGAGAATAGTGATGCGACGAGGACTCGTTGAACTTTTTACTCTGCATAAGCTATATTCGCATTATCCTCCACGCCTCCCTGTCCTGTTGCCCTCCTCTTGCCTCTTACCCCCCTCCCCTCCCTAAACCACCCAACAACTAACACTCCCTCTCCCCCAGCCCGCCTACCGCCACACCCTCCGCGCTCTCTCCCGCTGGCCCAAAGACGCACTCCGTCCCGAAGCCCAATTCCAAGACGCCATCCGTCGACGTCTCGAACGCGTATCTGCCGCCGGAACCTTCAGTGAAAAGAAAGAGCTGGGCCAGGTAAACGCACTGTATAGTTTACTCGAGAATCGCTATTCGGGAAAGGTGCGTTTGATTTATTCTATCCTATTCTATCCTATTCGATTCGATTCTTATTTTTAGGAGATGAGAGATGGGATCTGGGAAAGAGACATTTTGGGGGAGGCGAGAAGAAAAGAGAGGGAGATGGAGAGTTTTTTTTTTTTTTTTTTTGGAAGGGAAATGCGGGAGGATATTTCTTTATATTTATTTTCATTCCCCCCCCCCTTCCCAAAACCCAACTAACACCCCCCACCCCCAATCTAGTACCCCCTCACAAGCAAAACCCTCCAACCCGCCAGCAACCCAACATACTACGACGATCTAGTGAAGGAGCTCGAGGAGGCTCCCAATCGGAGCTGGTTCCAACAGCAGCTGAACAGGTGGAAGGGCGCTTTGCGATTTCAATGAGATGAATTGGTTTGTGCTTGCCAATATACAAGTGTGACGATGGATGATGAAAAGGACATGGGAAAATATATATGTATGGGGGAAAATTAGGATGGATGTATATATAAATAGGGAATGGAATGGAATGAACGGAATTTTGTAAATACAATACTAGGCGTTTAGTAAGATTGATTGATTGATTGATTGATTGACTGACTGATTGATTAATCAACGGGTTCGATAAATAAAAAGATATCTGGGAATGAAAAAACGAAGAGATGATTGTACAAGTGCAAATGTACTTGTATCACCATATCACTCGGGAAACAAACGGGTACACCATTGGGGAATCATGATCCAATTATCGAAGCATATTTACTCGAGTCGTGAAACTCTGAATCTCTAGCTAGATGCCAAGCTCATTTTTGCTTTCTTTCCCTTTTCATTCTTCCCTTCTACTTTCTATGAGCCCGAGAGGAAAGTAAAGGAAGTGCAATAGCAACTCTTGCTCTGCACAGTACGTGTATACGAAAGCACACAGCTCATCACTCCATTCCTCCTACCGAGATTACAACCCCAGATATCCAAACTTGCAAGCTGTGATTCCACTGCCAAGCTGGTATCCTCGAGGTAGATGACGGAATTCTACGAGGTCTGTCGATTCTTTACTGTTTGCCCCAAGATGCATATTCCCTTCCCCTCCCCTCCCCTCCCCTCCCCTCCCCTCCCCATTGCCACCCCCCTAGATAAATCTACCATTCGGATCCACTCTGCCCATCAACTCAATACTCTGTTCATACATCGTAAACACAATCCCGCCACTCAAGATCAATCTCCCCAATCTCGGCAAGGCCCCACTCCAAAATGTAAACAACCCCTCATTCTTCGCAATCAAACTCGCGCAGTGGAAACTATTCTTATACAGCGTTCTCGCCTCGATACTCTGCATGCGCGTCTTGACCGTATCGAGCGGTTGCGTCACGTAAACCGTGATGATACCTGCCAACCCCCCGATTCCAAAGGTAGACAAAACGCCCAGTTTTTCCCCGGGCGCGGTATAAGATTGCGCGAGCTGACGCAGCGAAGTGTAGGAACCGAAACGGACAGCCGAATTGGCAGATTGACGGGCGGTGGTGGGGACGAAACCTTGGAAGAATCCGCGCAGGCCTCTCTCGCGGGCGATTATGGGAACGGCGTGGAGAAAGCCTCGAAGACGAGGTTTGGCGGATTTGCGGTCGTCGATTCTGGGAGAGGGTTAGATTTTCATTTGGAGAGGATAGAGAACTGGTGAGGAGGGAATTACAAAGTGGTTTTGATACTCTCGAAAGGCGTCACTGCAAGTAAACTCTCCGTAACACCAGCTCCAAATCCAGCAATTACAGTTCTGGGTCCGGAAATCTTTCCATCGGCGTCTTGGAGTAGTGCTTTATATTGATCGAATGCGACGAATCCTATTTGCAATTGAAATTAGCATTCATTCACATCCACACCTCTCCCACAAGATCAACTCCCCTCCCCCTCACATCCCCTTCCACCCAAAGCAAATCCCCATTCCAACCCCCAAAACCCCAAGCGAAAAAGAAAAAAAAAACACATACTAATCCCCGCCTTCAACGAATTCCCAATAATCAGCGTCGTGCACCCGGCATACCAGGCGCTCCCAAACTTCGGCCACGGCAGCTTCCCGCTCTCGGGCAATCTCCTATTCAGCTGCGTCCGCGTCTTTGCAAATTCAAACGGATACGTGATTGCGATTTCGACGGCGCCCGCCGTGCTGCCGGCGATGATGCTGCGCAGCGCCGAGGGTCTTTGTTTGGGGGGCTCTGAAGTGCTGGCTGTGGTGGTGGCCATGGTGGGTGGTGTGAGAATGACAATAGCAATAACGAATACAAGAAACGAACTCAAAAGTTATGCTCTATCCAAGGAGAGCAAAAAGAGCTATCTATCTACCAACAGGGATTCACGCGGGCGGGAAACACTTTTTTCTTTTTGGTACCCTGCGTTTATTTATTTTATTCCTTGGGTTGGGGTTTGTGATGCAATCGACTCGTTGAAACCGATGCTCGGTGCTGGCCGCTTTTAGGGAGGGGTACTTCGGGTTATCGATTGATAGATCTTTGCTGAAAATGGGATCTGCTTAGTTCACTTGTTAGGTATTACTACCTGGGTAGCAATAGTGTTATGGATACCGAGTGACAGTTGGCGAATGTATAAATAAATTCAATGCAGAGGACAATCCCTATCTTCATAAGTATAGTCGTCTTCGTGTATCCCATATGCATGATGTTGACTTGTATCTCTGGCTCACATTTTCCGCGTGAGTGTTACCTACTTGCCGCTTTAATTTACCCGCCTAAACTCTCCAGGTCACCAAAATGAAATCAACATCCCGTCAGATCTCAAGTGCACAGCAAAATGAATATTATAACATCTCGAATTTTGATTCTGCAATATACTCGTACAGTCAAAAAAATATAGAACTGTTCAGTCATGCAAAGATAGGCAGTCTAATGTACAACCAGTATTGTATGCGCATGGATTGAAATCCCAACCAACCCAATACTCCATATGCATTTCGATCCGCCCTTCCCAACGCCTTGGTAAGTTAACCATTTCCGCCCATACAAGGAAGTGATGTTTTCAAGAACAAAAAACTCTACAAAAAAATATGCCCGTCCATTGACCCCAGCCAGATGCCATCCATCCCATTATTTGACCTTACTGATTAAAAACCATGGGTGTTCCTCCCAAACTCGGTGCGAGTTGTATGGTGTTATATCCTCCCGGCATACCAGCCATGGAACCCATCTGCTCTCGTTCAATTTTCTCTTGCTCCATGCGTGCACGATCAGCTTTCGTGATACGAGCTTTACGTGCTGCTGTGTTCCCACCACGAGAACCCGCTCCGCTTGATGTAGCAGCAGCTTTACCACCCGTACTGACACGACTTGTGGTGGTTTTCTCGCCAGTGGCAGCTTTTGGCTTTCGAACTCGAGGTTTCTTTGCTGGACCCTCACCCCTGTGTAATGAATTAGTTCTGCATCGGGTTTCATCAATGGTTTGTGGTACATACCTCTCGAGTGTTGGTTTCTCACCCTCTCGAACGAGAGGACCAGAATATACGAAGAAGCCATCATTTACAGCGGCAGCTTGTTCCTCCCAAATCATCTCCGAATCGTCAACAAAGCCGTCGTCTTTGTCGTACTCATCCTCCTTGGTCTTTCTCTTGGGAGCAGCCTTAGCTTTCCTTGTACCACTATCAGTACCCACTCGCCCATCACTCATTCCACCCATCTCAACATTACTACCCTCTCCTTCAGAATCTAGTGACATTTCATCACCACTCTCCTTGTTGGAGCCATTTCTCTCCAAGGCTGCACCTGCTGCTGCAACCCTTGCGAGCCGATCACGTTGAGCTGCCAATCGGGGGTGTAAAGCATCCCAGCCATATTTCTCCTCGGCCGTACGAGCGAAATTGACATAAATATTTACATCGCCATTCAAGGGGATATCCAGAACAATCGTGGGGGCACGCGTCTCCGTACCATCATTGCCTCCCAATCCCATCAGGCCTGAACCAGGAAGTGGCGGCGGGGTAAGAAGAATATCTTTTTCTTTCTCTTTCTCTTTGCCCTTCGTCGGTGGCTTTGGCGTTGATGTTCCAGATACTCCGTTGGTTACGGCTTTCTTATTGGAATTACCGTTTGAAACTTGAGGTTCCTTTTGCACCAAAACAATTGGTGCAGTAGGTGGTGTTGGAGCAGGCATTGGTTGTGAGGTTAATGTTGGGGTAGGTGCAAAGGGCCGCGGACTATTTGTCTCAGACATTGCTGATAAGCCTAACCTGTTAACAATTGGGGAGGCAGGTAAGGAAGTATGTCCGTCTTGTTGACGTTGTTGATGCATTAAAAACGAGTGAGCCGACGGCGAGGTCAATGGCTGATTAGGAGGGTCGACAAGACTGGCGATGGAAGGCGATGCACTTGCGCGATTGGGGACTTGGGGTGGAATGGGAGAACCTTGAGAATTATTGTACGAGTGGTGACTGACGAGGGTTTCTCGAACAGGATCATAATTAGATCTAATCGGATCATAATTTTGACCACTCGTACGGACAGCACTCTGTGGTTGTGGCTGTTGTATTGCCACCTGTGACTGGGGTTGACTGATTTGTTGCTGTGCTTGTTGCTGTACTTGTTGCTGTACTTGTTGCTGTACCTGTTGTGGCGGAGGAACTTGAGGATTTGGTTGAGGTGGGGCGGAATTAAAGAAAGATTTGGGAATAGCCTCACTTTGACCCGAAGCGGTAATCATAGCGTTCTGTACTGGTGGGGTTGCAGGGGCGCTGAAACTAACATCACTCAAATGCATTCCCGGAGCCTCAGTAATCTTTGTTTGTCGTGATGATTCCCCGCCATTGGCATTTTCGGAAGGTGTCGCCTTTGGCTTTCGTGATCGTGCAGAAGGAGGAGCATTAGGGTCTCTTGGTTTGCGTACTCTTTTAGGTTTTGGAGCGTCGGTATTGGTGGCCGAACTAGCATCACCGGCCTTTAGTCTAGGTTTCCTCACGGCCTTCTTCCGGGTTGGCTTTTCTGACGTTGAACCGACGCCATTAGATTGGTTGACGGTGATGCTATTTGAATCATTACGAAGTTGTATGTCATCTATCTCGGGACTGGATCTTGGTGGGGATGATAAATCGGAATTGCTGTTGTTGGAACCCATCTGTGGCGAAACCCCGCGAACGTGATGAGAATTTGACATTTTTGACAAATAAACGCCAATTATTGGATTTGGGGATTTAAATGCGTGATTGCACCATCTATTGACCTCGGACGAAGTGTACGTGTTTCAACGATGAAGTTTTGCTTTTTGGGCGTGACGTGGAGGTACCCCGTGATTGTTGTTGGCGGTGACGTTCGTAGCACGAAAGCGTTGCGGAACTTCTGAATAGCTTCAATTTTGACACGAGGACGAGAAAAAGTGAAAAATGGGTGTTGTTGGCAGCAAGCGAGTTGAGGTTAACGTGATTGAGGGAGGAACAAATAGTCGAGACGCATCGGTATCTATTGGGAATGTTTTGAGACGGCGATCGATAGAAAGTCAAAAATGATTGATGAAAAGGATGGAATGACGGATTGAACTGGTACCAATTGTTGGGTGTAATTGAGAAGAAGGGTTTGGGTTGAAGAAGAGTGTGGAAAAGGTGTTTAGATATGGGAGATTGAAGAGAGGGGGATTTTCGACTTCTTGTACTTTGATCATTGCTACGTTTTGGATTTAATTCAACACAAGCGACATTTCCCATTATTCACAGACGCCATTTCAGAAGAAACTCTTATTTATTTTTTGGTTGGTCTCGTACGGTACGGGTGGGAGAGGCAAGGCAAGGCAAGGCAAGGTGGAGGTGGAGGGCAAAGGCAGAGAGAGGCAGAGAGAGGCAGAGAGAGGGAAGGGGAAGGAGAAGGGGAAGGGGAATGAATGGGATTGGGAAAGAACGGTTGCCGGAACATGGGACTGGTGGACTGGTGAACTGACTGAGTAGCTGACTGACTGACTGACTGACTGACTGACCGACCGACGATTTTAGATGACAGAGCGAGAGAGAGCGAGAGAGAGCGCGCGAGAGAGGCAGCACGACTGTCCACGCTCGTTGGTCAAGAATGCCGTAGCACTAGTCAGAAGTAATCAGCCTTTCTGTTTCGATTTCTTTGCTTTTTGCTACCCACCTTCGCGTTCATCCATTGGTACGGCCGGGTCTTGGTCTGGGCATATGGACATGGGGGTATGTGTTCGGAGTTTAAGAGCGGTGGTGGGTGCTGGGTGCTGGGTGGTGTGTGGTGTGTGGTGTGTGTTCCATTGCGGATCATCGAAGCAATTAAGATAGTCCGTCCTGTGCGCGGGAGGACAAGGAAGATAGAAGGGCAGAAGAAGACAATCTCCATCTCCATCTCCATCTCCACGCTGCGAGCGACGATGCATGGTCCGATGAGAATAGACGATACACTTGTTCAGGGCCCAAGGGGGAAAAGGGCAAATAAAGATGCTTACCTAAGGTGCAATAACACAATGACCTAAAATAAGGATGAGGGTGGACGAGGGAGAGAGGGAGAGAGGGAGAGAGGGAAAGAAAGAAATCACTAATAAATCACTAAATACTAAAATGCCAAATAACTAAATAACTAAATAACTAAATAACTAAATAACTAAATAACTAAATAACTAATAAATACCCAACTACCCAAATAACTAAATCTCACATACCAAATACCCATATAAATAACCACATAAATAATCATTCGATAAATCACTTCTCCCTTATTGTTAGCTTGAAGAATACTAATAACAGTAATTATCCGTTTTTCCAACAATAGGACTGACGGACGGACTGGCTGACTGACTGACTGACTGACGGACTGACTCTCGCCACCCCCGTCTCTCTATCTCTACACAGTACGATAAACTGACCAGGGGGGGGGGGGGGGGGGGTTCACTTAATGCATGTGATTTTATACCCAGTTATATCCAACGGAAACATCAGATAGCATCTCCGTGTGTGCAGCCGCATGTACAGTTCCGCATCTAAGAGAAATCTCTCCATCTTCGGCAAATGCAGGACCAGTACCTCGTCCAACCTCCATCTTCCCCTTTAAATCTTCGTACCATGATTGATCATGGTGTGGATTCGTCTGAAAATACATGTGTACACGACCCCTACCTCCCCATCTCCCTTGTATTGGCACTGATGTCGGGATGTTATTCGCATGCATAACCCGCGAGCCCAAAATGCAACGATAGAGTTGGCAGTGTTTCCCGTCGACATGTTGTCACTCGTTGCTCGACGTCTGATGGCTTCCCGAAATAAATGTTGTGAAATGCAGCTAGTCAAATGTGAGTTAGCGCATAACCTTATTTTTTTCTTAGAGGTTCACCTTTTTGATATCCTAGCAGCCTTGCATACGGATCTTAATTTCCCCACAACCGAAACAAAAAGACTACAAAAACAACGGCGCCGTGCAAGAATATACTTAAACATGGAGTTTCGTGGCGAGAGATTCACGGTGAATCTTTCCGATGATGAGGATGAAATCGAATCAACTTCCACGATTCCATCGAACAATGCCCCTTCATTTACTTCGCCCTTCGTCGCAGATATTAAAGAACGCTCTACAAAACCGCCAACAGCTCCTCAGTTAAAAACTTCAACAACCGGTTTTCCCGAACATAAAAAAAGAGTACGAGTGTCCGCATTCAAAAAACAGAGGGCGGGCAATGCAAACGATTCGGCGGCAGACAATCCAAATGCAGCGGTAGCAGATTCTCCCAATGCTTTCGGAGTTCCACCTTCTCAGGGACGTCCAACAGGCGCAGAGAAGGCAGCTACGCAGGAGGACGATTTTAGTATCGAAAAAGAGAGGAAGAGAATAGACGAGGAGAATAAAATGAGAATAGCCTCTATGTCAAAGGAAGAGATTGAGCAGGAACAAGAAGACTTACTCGCTACTTTAGATCCTTCTTTGATCCAACGACTTTTGAAGCGAGCCAATTTTGATGACGGACGTGGAGATACCGGAATCGATCCTCCATCTCTGACCCAATCTCTAAATAACGGTGAGAACAAAACTATACCCCCGGAAGATAAAGAGCAAGCCACCCCCGCACCCAAACCAGAAGGAAAGCCGGTTGCGCCTCAAAAGTCTGTGAGGTTTGAAGAAGATGAAGAGCCGACAAAACCCATTGATTTAAAACCAGCATCAGAGCCTGCTTCGAGCGTCCCTGAAATTCCTCAACCATCTATACATTTCCCTACTGCTTCCGCTGTTCCCGACTTAGACCCGAACGACCCTTCGTTTCTCGAAAATCTACACCAGAAGTATTATCCATCACTTCCCGCGGATCCTTCAAAGCTTGCTTGGATGGCACCAATACCCACACATGGTTCGGTAGCGGACCAAGAATCTCCTTATTATCCAGCAGCGGACGCTTTGGCAGCTTCAGCTCTTCGATTTGATTTTAGAGGAGGCTTGTTGCCACCCAGAATTGCAAGGGCCATGCCAATTACAAAAGGTTTACATCATCATGGTGAGGCTCCTGAAGCTGCTGGGTATACAATTCCGGAATTGGCAAGATTGGCTCGCTCTGCATTTCCAGCTCAAAGGTGTATTGCATTCCAGACCCTGGGGAGGTTTCTATACAGGCTAGGCAGAGGTGAATGGGGAGACCCGGGTACTGAGATGCCGAAGGGTCTATGGAGAATCGTGGAAGAGGGTAAAGTTGTTCAGACTCTTGAGGAGGCTGCTAATACCGAGGGGGGGCACCAAGGCAGCAAAGCCTACGCGATAGAAGCTTTATGGCTTTGGCAGAAAGGTGGTGGACACATTTGGAAAGCTGATTGATGAGTTATGAGAAATGATTTTTGGCCTAATGTTTATGATGTGTGCAAAAGATCCTTGGAAATCAGCATGAGTTTTTATATCATAATATGATGACGATTCGCAATCAAGGTGGTTGTGTTATACCTATCTGCCTATTATTTGCAAAACATCCTTTCGATGTCCAAACGCCCACAAATATGGATACCCATTCTATCAAATCAGCAAAAATCCTATAGTACGATAGTCCAGTCTATGTAGAACATTTGTTGCATAGTCAAATTCCGGGAGAACAAATAGAAGGAATAGGAAGCCCAAATCCCATGGGTTTGAAAATCCACAAGTACCTAGGTAGGTGAAAGCGAATTGGTACTAATATAAGCTTCTGCATCCCAAAGTTCTCTTGACTCACTTCATGCCATACCATCAGTCGTAAATTATTACGACAGAGTCGGCTCTCATTTCATGTCATAACCGCCATGTCAAGCAGTCGCGCTTTCCAAATTTTAACAGTAGGAAATTTCACACCTCTTTCTTAACTTTATGTATCTCTTCATTACTTCAAGCCTTCCATCCTAATTTCTTATTTTCTCTTCTGCTATCAAAGTTTCCAGTCATAAGTACACCCATTATCCTTCGATACTATTCTCGATTTTGGTTTTGGTTTCTGATTTAATTTCTTCTCGTGTCCTTCATTGAATACCGAATCATCTCGTTCTGGAATTCAATAGTATTGACAGAAATCGTGCTCACCTTTTACCGCTGAGTATAATTTCGTTTTGACCGAAAGTCGGTCAGTGGGTCGTTCTAGGATATTTCTGGATTTGGGAAAAACAGGTATCTTTTCATAGTCTGGTCTGGTTTGGTTACATGGCATTAGCATTCAGTGTCTACCGCAACAGCTTGGGCGTTGAAAGTCACGAAGCTACTACGTGCATACCCACCGCTGTTGATGATCGAACAGGTAGGCGAGGAAATGGAATATGTGGAGTCGAAGAGGAAGAGACCGGGGACGAGGTGGGAGTGTAGGATGAAGGCTAACTGGGTGGCTGATGGAGAGAATGGCATGACACTGTTGGAGGGAAGGGCGCCCTTTGACGTTGCTAATATCATGCCGCCATTGGAGGAAAGTCGAGACCCAGAAGGAAAACATGCCTCTGTAGAATCTCCAAGGAATATACGTAAGAAGGGGAGTCAATACTTAAACGATTCTCAACAGGGGGATAAAGGGCCGAGTTTGGTTAGAATAAAGGTTGGCAATGTCCCGCACAACCGCCATACCTTTCAAGTCTCCCAGGCCATTCTTCGTGCCAAAGTCAAATACTTCGATAAAATTCTTACGCAGAGACCCGCGCTCAAGAATTTTAATCTTCGCGGGAAAGAACCAACTTCCTTTGCTTTGTTTCTCGACTGGATTTACTGCGGGAAGTACGCACCTTTGAATATCGAAGACGGACTCATCCCCTTTCGGAGTCGCATCATTCTGTATGATCTAGGAGACGAATACAAACTCCCAGAGCTGATGGATTATACCATGACGGTTCTTATCACAAACTATGCAATGCATGATGAATTGACGCTGGATGAAGAATACGCACATGTGATATATCTGGATACGAGCGACGGTTCGAAACTTCGTTCGTTCGTATCCCACTCATTGGCGATGCGCCTTTTGGCTATGGGTGATTTTTCAGAGAAACAGGTCTGGATGATGGAATCTGGTCATCCGGATTTGTGGAGGGATGTATCGAGTTGGATGGAGACTATTAAAGGAGGGAGCTTCGGGACTCCGCTCGTTTCTTCTTCGTTCCCTGGACCTTGGGCATATTCAAAGTGTATTTTTCATGTCCATGATGTGGGAGCGGCATGTTCATTCATGGGTGATATATTTTAATGGGGCTTGAGAAGGATTATGTGGTTGTTAGAGTTGCTACTGGGAGAAATGCATGAAGAGCTGCGTGTATTCAATATCATGCGTCTGTACTAGGGAGTCTGGTCGATAGGCACCCAAACACTCATCAATTCGGAAAATATGCTATAGTGGTTGAATCAAAGATTTTGGTATGAGTACTTGTGCCAGTTGCTTATTTTTCTTCCATTGTGTTTTCCTTTTCTCCTTTTTTGCGTGAAATATCGTCTAATATACATTTGATTACCTAACATATTTCGTCGTTAAGGAGGCTTTAAATTTCGTTCCCTCATAAAACTACGTTGTAGCCAATCATATCCGTAACATCATAGCAAGTTGCATTGTAACTTAATCTGCTCTTTTCTTTGGGTCCCCATCGACTTCACCAGTGCTACTGGCACTTGGCGTCTTCAACCCTTCGCCCTCGACACTGTCCACGGCGCCTGCTTGCTCATCCTCATCCCATGCATCTTCCATATTCTCATCCCAGTTATCAACTTCTTCATCTAGTGTCCTGGGCGCCGCGGTCACACCACTCTCCTGTGCTCCCACTCCCTCCCCCAATTCCAAATCTTGCTCTTCATCTCCGGGTACAACATGATACGTCTTTGCCAATCGCTTACGCTCCAACATCCGTAGATGATACCAACTACACAATGCAACGCCCGCTAGCGAGCCCACGATATTGGCGACGATATCGTAGAAATCAAAGGTTCTACCATTGGGCAAGAACCCTTGGAGAAATTCGGAGCCGACTCCAAGAATTCCGGTGCAGATTATCAAGGTAAAGTTGAGGTTTCTTCGACGGCTGGTATCAAGTATCCAATAGAAGACGATGGTGAGGATGAAGAAGGTTAGGGTGTGCAGGACTTTGTCGTTAATGACCGCGTCGACTTGGATGGAGGTTAAACCCGCATAACCCGCGAGTAGGAGAAGGAACAGGAATGCTCCTAATGCGACACGATGGTGTTAGTTTGGGAGATCTCTGGGAACATGGGGAAGGGATTATGGATAGGATAGCCTGGTGTGGAGAAGGAGGGGAGGACAAGGGACTAGGAGGGGGAGCTAAAGTATGATTTACCTGCAAAGGGTAGCCTTATGCGCATTTTCTGGAAACTCCCTCCTCGAGCTCTCTTCGTTTCGTTTCTTTTGGTCGTGAATTGGATTTCCGTGGGGTTAAAAAAGCATCACTGCTAGTTTTCGACTAACGTGTATGAGTATTGGACGTCTTGGGACGGGTGGTTTTTCCTTGTGTATTGTGTTGAGACAAGCTCCCTCTTCTTGTGTTCCAAAAGAGTTCAGAGCTTCTGCTTTAAACCTGGCAACTTGCAGATTCCTTCTCCATCTCCCATGTGGGTTGGCTGCAGCTCGAAATCACACACCTGAGGTTCCAATTTCTTTCCAATGGTTAGTCAGTCTGCTTCGTGCACCTATCAAAATTCTTGCACGGACCAATATCTTCAATGTTGAATATGGAGATTCAGTGCGAGGTCATCTTTAATTCGACCTGTACATGGGAAAATAGATAGATAATTGAAATGTATATATTTATGTTTGTAAATTGTGATGTCTTGTAATGATATGCGAATTTTGAAGATATTCCAGCAGCGAGAACATGGAATCCACGAGGAAATGACGCTCCAAATGTTGCTCAATTCATTGTCTTTTCAATACACTACGAGTGCTAGATTTCTAGGTAAGGGAATCACAGACAACGTCCTACAACCACCAAATCCAACCTCATCTCAAGAACTTCATCAAACCGTCAACATCAACGCCATAAATTAATCAATATTTTGCGCAGATCTCATACAAAGATGCGCACAATATCGAATCCAATTTAAATCACGAAAAGGCGACAACTTGAAGACGGTTTGTCGCGACCTAGAGATTTGACGTTATGGGCGGCGGAGAGAGGGGACTTTTGTCTCGCTCTGGGGTATCCGGACACAACTCTTCCATCACAAATGGCACATCATGGTCACCTTCCTCATCGAACATAATGCTTTCCCAAAAGACTTACCAAAATAAAAACAATACTCCTCCGCGATCGCATACTCCAAGTATATTCGATGCCACAATGGCTGACTCGGCCAACGTACAGGAGGAGGAAAGTCAAAGGACAATATTTAAAGAATTATATCGCCGCAGCGAGGCCAAGTTGGCGGGATTGTTTGGTGGTGGAGATGCTCCTGCAGATGCCAATGAAGATCATGATGTCTCGGCACAAAATACACAATTGGTCGAGGATGCAACCGCCATGGAACCGGCGAAGCAAGCACAACCACCAAAGAAACCGGCGCGCGCCATAGACGAAGACAATTATGATGATGACGACGAGGACGACGAGGATGAACCACAAGATTCCCCCTCAAAGGCAAGAAGCGCGAATGCTCTGTTGTCGCCTTCGAAGTCGGGGAGTTCTCCCATCCAATCTGACTTATCCCCCTCAAAGAACGCGGAACAAAATAAAGATGATGCGGCGAGCGACCAACCTAAAACTTCCGAAGATGCGCGCAAGAAATTGGAAGAGGAGAAGAAGGCCGTCGAGGATGCTGCCAAGCGCAGTTTCAATACCATATTCTATACATTGGAGAATGATCGGATCGCCATGCTGGAACAGCAGCGGCTGGAGGAATCCGAAAGGCAAACGGACGCGGAAATGAACAATAACGGCACTGCTGGACCTGCCAACAATCGACAGGCCGAACAGCATAGTTCCTTGGCCAGTGCCGAGATGGGCGCATCGAGTTTGACCTTGAAGAATCTCTTTGCTCGCATCGACGCCAAGCGTGACAGGGTCCAAGCTACGGATCTAGAGTTGAGAGCCTTGATCAATGAGGTTCGCAAGAATAGAAGTAAATGGGCCAGTGAGGACAATGTTAACCAGGAAGAATTATACGAGGCTGCGGATAAGGTTTTGAGTGAGCTCAAGGCTATGACAGAATACTCGGCTCCTTTTCTTGTCAGAGTAAATAAGCGCGAGGCTCCTGATTATTACAATGGTAATTTCCATGGCTCATAAATAAGTAGCTTTGCCGCTGACATGAAATAGTTATCAAGCATCCAATGGACCTCGGTACCATGACTAAGAAGTTGAAGCAACACTTATACAGATCTAAGAGTGAATTTGTTGCCGATCTCGACTTGATATGGGAGAACTGCTTGAATTACAATGGCGCAGATAAACATCCCTTGCGAAGAAATGCGGAAAACATGAGGAAAGAGGCAGCAAAACTTATACCCTTGATTCCAGATCTTGTCATTCGACCTCGGGCAGAAGTAGAAGCAGAGGAACGTCGCAAGCAAAACGGAGGGGATGATGCTGATGAAAGTGATGACGAACCTATTATGTCTTCCAGAGGTCGGGGTGAAGGTGGTCGAGGTGTAAAGGGGCATGGCAAGGCACGCAAGAATACTTCCAGACGTGAAGAAACCACCCCGGGCATCGACCAAAAACCTGCGATTCAACTCAATGGCGTTCTTGGGAACCTCAATCAAGATGGCTCGGAAGTGGATGGTAGTCAGAATGGCTTTTCTACTCCAATCCCGGGTGGTTCAGTAACACCTGGCGCGATGAATGGTGTCGCTAGTCAGGTTGATGGTATGGATATCGATGCCCCTTCAATCGATGGCATGGGTATGCAAGGTTTTGCGGCGGAAAATATTCATGAAGATGAAGAGTATAAAATCTGGAAACAGGTCACCAAGAAAAATCGTGCCATGGTTGCTAAAGATCGCAATCGATTATTCAAAGGTGATAGGTTGAATCCAGACGAACCTGCTCTTCTACGAACCAAGGCCGGAATGAGAAGGTGGCTGCGCCAACGGAAACTAGATGATCCTAATGGCTCAAATGTTGAAGGCGCCATTGAAGACAAGAAAGCGAAACAGGGCGCAGAGACTCTTGCTGAGGGTATGGAGGGCGAAGAAGAACATTTTTTGCCTGATTATTATGATCCGCTATCAGCCATCCCAGATATCAACCCGAGATTACAGTGGGTGGAAGATGGCGATGGTAATCTGGTTGAACAGTCGGAAGAATTTCTTCGAATGGTACCTGCTGGGCATTTTACCGCACCGAAAAGTTTCTTGACTGGCAAGGTTGAAGCCAATATGAAGCAAATGCAAGAAACGAGAAAGTTGTGTTCTAAGATTGGTGTTATAAAGCAAATGCAGTTGCAGGCACAGGTAAGATTAAGATGGTTTGGGCAGGAGGTTGATTTTTTTACTAATTTTCCATGCAGATGTATAACAATCAATTTCCCAAGTATGAGCCCGAACCATTCATAGAAACAGATATCGAACCACATGTCACTTCGGATGATGGTCCCATCATGTCTTCTTGGGTTTGTAGAGCTGCAATGCAACGGTCTGTCGCCAAACTTTGCTATCATGCTGGGTTTGAAGAATTGCAACCGTCTGCTTTGGATGTTATAACCGATATTGCTGGAGATTTCTTTGGCAAAATTGTTAAAACCTTTGGTGTTTACCGAGAAGCGCATAAAGTCCCTGCTGCACCTGGCACTGGAAGTAAATGGCAAGAACGTTACAGCAACGAAGAGGTCGTCTTGCATAGTTTGGGTGAGAATGGTATGGATATAGAAGCCTTGGAAAGCTACGTTAAGGATGATGTTGAGCGTCTCGGAACCAAACTTTCAGTCATGCATGAACGCATGAAGGCTCATCTTACAGATCTACTCAGACCCGCTCTGCAAGATAATAGTCAAGATGGATCCGGTGCATTCAACGAAGGCAGTGAACAATTCGTTGGTGGTGATTTTGCAGCAGAACTCGGTGAAGATTACTTCGGTTTCAAGGCCTTGGGTTTGGATAGTGAATTCTCAATGACAAGTCTTGGCGTACCACTCCATTTACTTCATACGAGAGTTCGTAGCGCCTATCAAGGACCCACTGCTGCAGCGCCCCAAGCGGAAATATTCTCACAGCTCGAACCCTTACCACCTATTACAAAGGAAAGCATCACTAGTCAAATCGGCCTGGTCAAGAATTTCTTCCTCGCCAAGTTACATGCGAATGATGATGAACCGCTACTAGAAGACGAGGAGCTCACAGGGAAACAAAAACCAACTCGTCCACGTCTGGGTCCGACGGGTAAAATTACAAGTCCCAGAAAGAGACCTCTTAAAGAGCAGAGTGGTAATGCGAAGAAGAAGAAGAAATTGGATAATGGATCAGCAGTCGATTCGCAGTTGTCGGTTAAAACGGGTGGGGGTGGAAGTCCGCAAAAGGGTAAGGGTGAGAAGGGCAAGCTAGAATTGCCAAATGGAAATGCGGGGAGCGTGGAGGAGAGTATGGATGGGAATAGTCCGGTGGAGAAAGATGATGGGGCAATGATTCCAATGAGTCCGGAGAGTATTGCGGAGAGGTAATGGGGTTGTGTGGGGGGAGAGGCTATATAAAAGTTTTTGGGTGGTCGTATTGGGCTTTGCGTATGCAAGCTGGTGTTGCTGGGTGGATATTTCTGGGGAGGAAGGGGCAGAGTAGAGTTGGATGGGATGGGATGTACACATTCATGATCCTATATTTTCCTTCGAATCAGATCGAGGAAAGTAAAGGAACACGGGAAAGATAAGAGTGCAATGTGAAGTGTGAAGTGTGCTTGCTGGTTGAATTCACTCACAGAAAAACAACCCGAGGATTAAGCTACAAGCATCGTGGATAGCAATGGACGGGCAGGACAGTATGATAGTAGAAAGAAAGAACCTCAGTATACTAGTACATATGGGCAAGGGATGGATGGGCGGATGGGCGGATGGGCGGTCTTTTCCAACGGTACCAGCTGGCTTGCTCCACACAGGGGGATGATCATCTGGGGTATGATTTGATTTGATAGGATAGGATGGGACGGGACGGGACGGGGAAACCTTTGATATCACGATGAATTTTTTTCAAGAGAGCGCGTCGAGAGCACTTGAAGCAAATTCAGTTAATTAGTTTGTGTTATATGTATTAAGAATTACCTTGTTATTTTTTGGGTGGCTCTATTATGTGGTGTGTGTATGTGTATGTGTGGGTTTTTGGATTGCTTTTTTGCTTTTCGATTTCTGAGTCTGTTGTCTTGCGCCCTGCTGTTTGGTCTTGTGTTTGATGGGTAGAGTATAGTATAGTAGGATAGGGTTAGGTAGGGTAGAGTAGAGCAGGATAGGGGCACTTGGACTGGGACTGGGACTGGGACTTGAAAGAACAGGCAGGTAAGGAAACGAAAGGGATAAAGAGTTTTCGCTTCGATAGGTGTGATGGTTGATGGTTGATGTTTTGGCGAGCAATGAAAGATAGGGTTAGATGGGTGATTGAACTCGTTTTGTGTTTTGTGTTGGCTGGCTGGCTATGCGTGTTTGCTTGTTTTTGGATGGGATGGGATGGGAAGGGGAGGGGAGACGATTTGTGAGTATGAGTATGAGTATGAGTATGAGCGGATGGGTTTTCTTAGTTGTATGCTAGGTGGGGATGCTGTTTAGTGAGTTGGGTTGGGTAAGATTGGATTAGTTACGGGAATGCGAGGGGAAAGGAAGGGGAAAGGGAGAGTAAGGACGGAGAGGAGAGAGAGGGGGAGAGGGGTCAGATGGAGCTTGATGTGTTCCTGAGAAGTGGATGTGTGTGTGTGTGTGTGTGTGTGTGTACTTATGGATACCACTTTGAACTTGGATTGGGAATCGATATTGGTAAGAAAGGGGCAAGGATCGGAAAGTTAGATCTGTGGAGCTGGCTGGTAGGAGGAGTATGTATTTGGGAATGGGATTGTCAAGGAAGATTAGATGGATATGGATATTTTATGTTGTTATCATGTGGTATTTTTGGAGTTTGGGTGTGATTGTGTGACTGTGTGACTGTGTAACTGCGTAATACCTAGATAGCTTTAAAGGGGCTTCTAAAGAGAGCTTTATTTACAACATTGAGATTTAAATATTGATTACAATGAGCTTTGGAATCCACATCTTCACGTGTGACTGGCTAGATGCGTACTTATCTATCGAAATCAAGAGGCGTTTGTTTGTGTTGATTATGACTACGCGGGAAGAAAATGAGATCTTGGATGGTCAGAGTCACTTCTTGCTCGCTTTACTATGATGTGAGATATGTCATACGCATATCTAGTACGTAGGAATCGTAGTCAATGGATATCTAACGCCCTTGGCCATGCAAATGCTCCGGTACATACATACTTTTGTGTGTATATTTTATACATTCCTGATGATATTAACGCCCGCCTCACTTTTGCTGGATTTCTTGGGACTACTTTCATGTTTGCTAGCTGATGGGGTTTTAGGCTGCGGCTTGGGGTTGGGCCCCTTGAGTCTCGGATTGGAGTTTTATTATCTGGAGGGGCTGTTAGTTTGGGGTTTGGGGAAGAGTGGAAGGGGGGAATATACCTCCATCTTTAAGCCGTCACTCTTGTCTTGTACGTCTTTGATAGCTTGCTCGACTCTTTTTCTAAATAGGCGAGAAATAGAAAATGTTAGAATTTTGTTCCTTCTCGAATTCATCTGGAATTGTTGTCCCCAAAACTCCTTTTCGAAAGTCCCATGAGTAGAACGTGGAGAACATGTAGAATAAAGTATACAATGGAAAGTTTAGAGAGAAGAGATAAGGTACGCACATTTCCTTCTCGATAAATTCTAATCTTCCGTCAACGGCCATGACAGCTTCGGTTTTATCTTGCTTTAGGAGGACCGGGCCAACGAGCTTGTAGATGTTGGAGTCGGAGGAGAGGGCGGAGAATTCCTGAGTAGCGGGGTTAGCGCGATTCTGGGAGTAAAATGGAGAGAGGGCCGTGGGATCGAAAGGTGTGGGAAGTAAATGGGAATGAGAAGAAGGAGAGCTGTACTTTTTGAACGCTCTTGTTTTCTTGTTGTTGGGATTCGAGCTTTTGGCGGGAAGAAATGGAGGTTTGGAGATCTGAGAGAGGTTAATATGTGTATGGCGGCAAGAAGTAAAGGGGGCGAGAGGTGGGAATGACCTGTTTGGAGCTTCTGATATTCCTCGGTGAGAGCTTGGAGACGTTGCTGCTGTTCCGCCATGGTGAGAATGCGAGGGTATCTGGTTTCTGGTCTGGTCTGGAGCTTTGAGGAGTTGAATAGCTGACTATACTCTGCGAAGATTACTTTTTCTGTAAGAGGAACGCTGCAAATTAAACCGAGAGATTGCGATTATGAGCGCCACAAATCGGCCGTCTTGACAATGCGGTCGTAGAGAATTAAAATAATTTGTCTTTGAATAATGTTCCAATATCGAAATTTCGTGAGTTTCTCTTATCCAGTATCAAATTATTGAGATGATGTCTAGCGCAATCGCGGGGCAACCAAAACACCGCCAAGCTCACAAGCTCAAGCGACAACCTAGACTTTCGAATTCTCAATTCCCTCCACAGACTCATACCCCAAGATACGTAAGACGAGCATACCGGGCGCATAGAGAAGTAATATACTGGTCTGGTCATTAATACTCGCTCCTACAGTTCTCCAGAGTTTAATTCGTACTCTCTTTGTTGGCCAAGGTTATCGTCGTCATTCTACCAAATTCGAGACTTGTTCAAGTACAAGCACAACGACATTTAGCCCAAACGTCAATCTTGGTGTCCTTTGACAAGAAAAAGAGGCGCCGTGTAGATAATCGCCTGGAATTCCATTACTACCGGATCAAGCTTCTCTATCTAGACACCATCATCAGCACTCACAAACCCCACCCTCAAGATGTCGAACACCGATTTCCTTGGGCGGGCCATAGACGTGGTTAAGAAAGCCATCGAAGCCGACACCGCAGCGGAATACGATAAAGCATATCAACTCTACTACCAATCTCTTGAACTCTTCATGCTCGCTCTCAAATGGGAGAAAAATGCCAAATCCAAGGAAATGATCCGCGCCAAAGCCGGCGAATACATGGAGCGAGCTGAAAAATTAAAAACACATCTTGCAGATGCGGAAGGCAAACGAAAAAAACCCAGTATGATGGGAGCGAATGGGAGTTCGACGGGAGGAAAAGCAAACGAGGAGGAAGGGGATCCAGAAAGCAAAAAATTGAGAAGTGCATTGCAAGGAGCCATTCTACAGGATAAACCAAATATCAAGTGGGAGGATGTAGCGGGCTTGGAGGCCGCAAAGGAGGCGCTCAAGGAGGCTGTCATTTTGCCAATTAAGTTTCCGCATTTGTTCACGGGAAAAAGACAACCTTGGAAGGGTATTCTGCTTTATGGACCACCGGGAACAGGAAAGAGTTATTTGGCCAAGGCAGTAGCTACAGAAGCAAACAGTACGTTCTTCAGTGTGAGCAGTTCGGATTTGGTCAGTAAGTGGATGGGAGAGAGTGAAAGGTATGTTTCCCAAATTTCCATCATCGGTCTACATGCACGTCTGACAATTCAACAGATTAGTCAAGCAACTATTTACCATGGCTCGCGAAAACAAACCCTCTATCATCTTCATCGACGAAGTAGACGCTCTCTGCGGGCCCAGAGGAGAAGGAGAATCAGAAGCCTCGAGACGTATCAAAACCGAAATGCTTGTCCAAATGGATGGTGTAGGAAGAGACAGCCGAGGCGTATTAGTTCTAGGTGCTACCAATATTCCCTGGCAACTAGATGCTGCCATTCGACGTCGTTTTCAACGCCGTGTTCATATTTCCCTTCCGGACTTACCCGCACGAACTAAAATGTTCGAGATCAGTGTCGGAACTACTCCTTGTGAATTGGTGGCCTCTGATTATAGAAAGTTGGGAGAACTGAGTGAGGGCTACTCGGGAAGTGATATCAGTATTGCGGTTCAAGATGCTTTGATGCAACCTGTACGGAAAATTCAAACGGCTACACATTACAAAAAGGTAAAGTCTTCAATATCACCTAATGACCTCTCTCAACAGAAGAAGATTTGACTAACTCCACGAAAGGTCATGTCTGATGGCATAGAAAAACTAACTCCCTGCTCCCCTGGCGACGCAGGCGCTATGGAAATGTCCTGGACAGAAGTCGATTCGGATAAGCTTCTCGAGCCACCTCTCCAAGTAAAAGATTTCATCAAAGCTATCAAGGGGGCTAGACCTACCGTTTCTCAAGAAGATATCCAAAGGAGCACGGATTGGACCAATGAGTTTGGTAGTGAAGGTGCTTGATTATGTTTTGCCTTGATACTTAGTAATAGCAAGAAAAGAAAGCATAGCTGCAGGGAGTGGTTGGGGGAGAGGAGTATGGGATAAGGCATGGTGGCGAAGAAGGCGTTTATAAATGGATAGCGTTCTAAACTTAAAACGAACGTCCGGCACAAGTCGATTTAAATGAATGCTACGAGTTAAGACAGGCGAAGAGCTACAAGAATACAATTACATATATGTCAATGATGTCAAGCAAGTCTCACAAATTGATACTCCTAGATTACGTTCATGCCACATGACAAAGAGAGATCATCCGTAGAAGTAATGAGTTATATGCTTTTTTCCAATTTTATGCACCTCATAGTGTCTAGCCAAGCCATATAAAATACCACCACAAGCCAGAGCTTCTACGGTAAGATTGTTAACAAAAAAGTAGTCCTCAACGCCCATAATAACACAGCTATACTCCGCCATTGATGACCCAGCTGCCCGAAATTTACAAGATGAGATGATAGGAGAAAGAAAGAAAAGGAGAAGGACGTCTAAACCATGTTTACAATGATGAAGGCGACATTTATTCCGCCTTGCTCTTCTTCTTCTTCTTCTTCTCGCCCTCTTCTTCTCCGTTGGCTTCACTGTGTCTACGCTTTTTGTCCTTCTTCTCACTCTTTTCGCTCTTGTCCTTCTTCTCCTTCTTGTCTTTGGATTTCTTCTCCTGCTTGGAGACGGAAGTTGGGGCGATGTCAGCCATTTCAGTATCTTCGGCAGTTGGGTCTTCAACGTTGATGTCACCGAGAACAGCATCCATTGCTTTTTTCTATCAAAATATGTTAGTCAATAGATCATCACTGGAAATTTGACGGAATCCTTACCATAGCATCTTGGTTCTTTGTTGGTGCGGTACCAGTAGCATAGAAATCTAATCTCTCTTCGACTTGAGCTCTCAAAGCCTCACCGAATTTGTTGGTTGGTGCCTCCGAGAAGTTATCGATTCTGCTTGCAATACTGCACTTGTTGGCCAAAAATCTGGAGATACGTCCCTTGTTCTTTGCACCTGCACGACCAATGAAGCTGGAGTGGTAGATCAATCCATATTTAGGTGTGTTACCCTTGGTCTTGAGTGCTCTGAACAAGGCCTTCTCAGCGCCGAGAATTTGGACAGTGGAGGCTGGGTATTTTGAAAGATTGGTAAGGGAACCGGCGTGAGAGATGAGTCTGGCGGCAACAACTTCACCAATCAAAGCGGCCAAGTTAGGTGCAACAATCGCCATTTTATCGGTCAAGTATTGGAAAAGGGACCTTCTGTATTCGGCGAGCTTGACAACACGGTTTGCAAATGCGGAAACATTCTCCATATCGTTGACTGAGATATCTTGACCCATAGAAACCTTTGCAGCATCAATGATCG